>NW_026294381.1:0-143333 GCF_007827085.1 Peromyscus californicus insignis
GTGCAGCGTATTGGACGCAAGAGAAGCTACTGTTCTTGTCAGTTTCCTAAGCAGAGTTGAAGTAGACATGTCCCGTGTGTGTAGGAAGCACAGTTATTTTGTTCTGAGCAAGCTCACTGTTCTGGCCATATAGGAAACACACTAGAGTAAAATAGTGCTGCTTTCTCAAAAGCAGAGTGTGTTTCCTGTAAGGCGAGCTAGAGTTGAATTCCCTTTCATAAACGGAGTTGAATCACATGCAGTTTCTGCTCCTAACAGCAAGAGTTCTTTTCTGGTAAAGAGAGTCACTATTGTGCTCAAATGGCCATACACAGTGCAAATAGCACTCGCGTATGTTCCCAGCAAGTGCAGTGTTTTGGATGCAAGAGAAGCTACTGTTCTTGTCAGTTTCCTAAGCAGAGTTGAAGTAGATATGGCCCGTGTGTGTAGGAAGCACAGTTCTTTTGTTCTGAGCAAGCTCACTGTTCTGTCCTTATAGGAAACACACTAGAGTAAAATAGTGCTGCTTTCTCAAAAGCAGAGTGTGTTTCCTGTAAGGCGAGCTAGAGTTGAATTCCCTTTCATAAACGGAGTTGAATCACATGCAGTTTCTGGTCCTAACAGCAAGAGTTCTTTTCTGGTAAGCAGAGTCACTATTGTGCTCAAATGGCCATACACAGTGCAAAAAGCACTCGCGTCTGTTCCCAGCAAGTGCAGCGTATTGGACGCAAGAGAAGCTACTGTTCTTGTCAGTTTCCTAAGCAGAGTTGAAGTAGACATGTCCCGTGTGTGTAGGAAGCACAGTTATTTTGTTCTGAGCAAGCTCACTGTTCTGGCCTTACAGGAAACACACTAGAGTAAAATAGTGCTGCTTTCTCAAAAGCAGAGTGTGTTTCCTGTAAGGCGAGCTAGAGTTGAATTCCCTTTCATAAACGGAGTTGAATCACATGCAGTTTCTGGTCCTAACAGCAAGAGTTCTTTTCTGGTAACGAGAGTCACTATTGTGCTCAAATGGCCATACACAGTGCAAATAGCACTCGCGTATGTTCCCAGCAAGTGCAGTGTTTTGGATGCAAGAGAAGCTACTGTTCTTGTCAGTTTCCTAAGCAGAGTTGAAGTAGATATGGCCCGTGTGTGTAGGAAGCACAGTTCTTTTGTTCTGAGCACGCTCACTGTTCTGTCCTTATAGGAAACACACTAGAGTAAAATAGTGCTGCTTTCTCAAAAGCAGAGTGTTTTTCCTGTAAGGCGAGCTAGAGTTGAATTCCCTTTCATAAACGGAGTTGAATCACATGCAGTTTCTGGTCCTAACAGCAAGAGTTCTTTTCTGGTAAGCAGAGTCACTATTGTGCTCAAATGGCCATACACAGTGCAAAAAGCACTCGCGTCTGTTCCCAGCAAGTGCAGCGTATTGGACGCAAGAGAAGCTACTGTTCTTGTCAGTTTCCTAAGCAGAGTTGAAGTAGACATGTCCCGTGTGTGTAGGAAGCACAGTTATTTTGTTCTGAGCAAGCTCACTGTTCTGGCCATATAGGAAACACAGTAGAGTAGAAGAGTGCTGCTTTCTCAAAAGCAGAGTATATTTCTTGAAAGGCGAGCTAGAGTTGAATTCCCTTTCATAAACGGAGTTGAATCACATGCAGTTTCTGGTCCTAACAGCAAGAGTTCTTTTCTGGTAAAGAGAGTCACTATTGTGCTCAAATGGCCATACACAGTGCAAATAGCACTCGCGTATGTTCCCAGCAAGTGCAGTGTTTTGGATGCAAGAGAAGCTACTGTTCTTGTCAGTTTCCTAAGCAGAGTTGAAGTAGATATGGCCCGTGTGTGTAGGAAGCACAGTTCTTTTGTTCTGAGCAAGCTCACTGTTCTGGCCATATAGGAAACACAGTAGAGTAGAAGAGTGCTGCTTTCTCAAAAGCAGAGTATATTTCTTGTAAGGCGAGCTAGAGTTGAATTCCCTTTCATAAACGGAGTTGAATCACATGCAGTTTCTGGTCCTAACAGCAAGAGTTCTTTTCTGGTAAGCAGAGTCACTATTGTGCTCAAATGGCCATACACAGTGCAAAAAGCACTCGCGTCTGTTCCCAGCAAGTGCAGCGTATTGGACGCAAGAGAAGCTACTGTTCTTGTCAGTTTCCTAAGCAGAGCTGAAGTAGACATGTCCCGTGTGTGTAGGAAGCACAGTTATTTTGTTCTGAGCAAGCTCACTGTTCTGGCCATATAGGAAACACACTAGAGTAAAATAGTGCTGCTTTCTCAAAAGCAGAGTGTGTTTCCTGTAAGGCGAGCTAGAGTTGAATTCCCTTTCATAAACGGAGTTGAATCACATGCAGTTTCTGGTCCTAACAGCAAGAGTTCTTTTCTGGTAAGCAGAGTCACTATTGTGCTCAAATGGCCATACACAGTGCAAATAGCACTCGCGTCTGTTCCCAGCAAGTGCAGTGTTTTGGATGCAAGAGAAGCTACTGTTCTTGTCAGTTTCCTAAGCAGAGTTGAAGTAGATATGGCCCGTGTGTGTAGGAAGCACAGTTCTTTTGTTCTGAGCAAGCTCACTGTTCTGGCCATATAGGAAACACAGTAGAGTAGAAGAGTGCTGCTTTCTCAAAAGCAGAGTATATTTCTTGAAAGGCGAGCTAGAGTTGAATTCCCTTTCATAAACGGAGTTGAATCACATGCAGTTTCTGGTCCTAACAGCAAGAGTTCTTTTCTGGTAAAGAGAGTCACTATTGTGCTCAAATGGCCATACACAGTGCAAATAGCACTCGCGTCTGTTCCCAGCAAGTGCAGTGTTTTGGATGCAAGAGAAGCTACTGTTCTTGTCAGTTTCCTAAGCAGAGTTGAAGTAGATATGGCCCGTGTGTGTAGGAAGCACAGTTCTTTTGTTCTGAGCAAGCTCACTGTTCTGGCCATATAGGAAACACAGTAGAGTAGAAGAGTGCTGCTTTCTCAAAAGCAGAGTATATTTCTTGTAAGGCGAGCTAGAGTTGAATTCCCTTTCATAAACGGAGTTGAATCACATGCAGTTTCTGGTCCTAACAGCAAGAGTTCTTTTCTGGTAAGCAGAGTCACTATTGTGCTCAAATGGCCATACACAGTGCAAAAAGCACTAGCGTCTGTTCCCAGCAAGTGCAGCGTATTGGACGCAAGAGAAGCTACTGTTCTTGTCAGTTTCCTAAGCAGAGTTGAAGTAGACATGTCCCGTGTGTGTAGGAAGCACAGTTCTTTTGTTCTGAGCAAGCTCACTGTTCTGGCCATATAGGAAACACACTAGAGTAAAATAGTGCTGCTTTCTCAAAAGCAGAGTGTGTTTCCTGTAAGGCGAGCTAGAGTTGAATTCCCTTTCATAAACGGAGTTGAATCACATGCAGTTTCTGCTCCTAACAGCAAGAGTTCTTTTCTGGTAAAGAGAGTCACTATTGTGCTCAAATGGCCATACACAGTGCAAATAGCACTCGCGTATGTTCCCAGCAAGTGCAGTGTTTTGGATGCAAGAGAAGCTACTGTTCTTGTCAGTTTCCTAAGCAGAGTTGAAGTAGATATGGCCCGTGTGTGTAGGAAGCACAGTTCTTTTGTTCTGAGCAAGCTCACTGTTCTGTCCTTATAGGAAACACACTAGAGTAAAATAGTGCTGCTTTCTCAAAAGCAGAGTGTGTTTCCTGTAAGGCGAGCTAGAGTTGAATTCCCTTTCATAAACGGAGTTGAATCACATGCAGTTTCTGGTCCTAACAGCAAGAGTTCTTTTCTGGTAAGCAGAGTCACTATTGTGCTCAAATGGCCATACACAGTGCAAAAAGCACTCGCGTCTGTTCCCAGCAAGTGCAGCGTATTGGACGCAAGAGAAGCTACTGTTCTTGTCAGTTTCCTAAGCAGAGTTGAAGTAGACATGTCCCGTGTGTGTAGGAAGCACAGTTATTTTGTTCTGAGCAAGCTCACTGTTCTGGCCTTACAGGAAACACACTAGAGTAAAATAGTGCTGCTTTCTCAAAAGCAGAGTGTGTTTCCTGTAAGGCGAGCTAGAGTTGAATTCCCTTTCATAAACGGAGTTGAATCACATGCAGTTTCTGGTCCTAACAGCAAGAGTTCTTTTCTGGTAAAGAGAGTCACTATTGTGCTCAAATGGCCATACACAGTGCAAATAGCACTCGCGTATGTTCCCAGCAAGTGCAGTGTTTTGGATGCAAGAGAAGCTACTGTTCTTGTCAGTTTCCTAAGCAGAGTTGAAGTAGATATGGCCCGTGTGTGTAGGAAGCACAGTTCTTTTGTTCTGAGCAAGCTCACTGTTCTGTCCTTATAGGAAACACACTAGAGTAAAATAGTGCTGCTTTCTCAAAAGCAGAGTGTTTTTCCTGTAAGGCGAGCTAGAGTTGAATTCCCTTTCATAAACGGAGTTGAATCACATGCAGTTTCTGGTCCTAACAGCAAGAGTTCTTTTCTGGTAAGCAGAGTCACTATTGTGCTCAAATGGCCATACACAGTGCAAAAAGCACTCGCGTCTGTTCCCAGCAAGTGCAGCGTATTGGACGCAAGAGAAGCTACTGTTCTTGTCAGTTTCCTAAGCAGAGTTGAAGTAGACATGTCCCGTGTGTGTAGGAAGCACAGTTATTTTGTTCTGAGCAAGCTCACTGTTCTGGCCATATAGGAAACACAGTAGAGTAGAAGAGTGCTGCTTTCTCAAAAGCAGAGTATATTTCTTGAAAGGCGAGCTAGAGTTGAATTCCCTTTCATAAACGGAGTTGAATCACATGCAGTTTCTGGTCCTAACAGCAAGAGTTCTTTTCTGGTAAAGAGAGTCACTATTGTGCTCAAATGGCCATACACAGTGCAAATAGCACTCGCGTATGTTCCCAGCAAGTGCAGTGTTTTGGATGCAAGAGAAGCTACTGTTCTTGTCAGTTTCCTAAGCAGAGTTGAAGTAGATATGGCCCGTGTGTGTAGGAAGCACAGTTCTTTTGTTCTGAGCAAGCTCACTGTTCTGGCCATATAGGAAACACAGTAGAGTAGAAGAGTGCTGCTTTCTCAAAAGCAGAGTATATTTCTTGTAAGGCGAGCTAGAGTTGAATTCCCTTTCATAAACGGAGTTGAATCACATGCAGTTTCTGGTCCTAACAGCAAGAGTTCTTTTCTGGTAAGCAGAGTCACTATTGTGCTCAAATGGCCATACACAGTGCAAAAAGCACTCGCGTCTGTTCCCAGCAAGTGCAGCGTATTGGACGCAAGAGAAGCTACTGTTCTTGTCAGTTTCCTAAGCAGAGCTGAAGTAGACATGTCCCGTGTGTGTAGGAAGCACAGTTATTTTGTTCTGAGCAAGCTCACTGTTCTGGCCATATAGGAAACACACTAGAGTAAAATAGTGCTGCTTTCTCAAAAGCAGAGTGTGTTTCCTGTAAGGCGAGCTAGAGTTGAATTCCCTTTCATAAACGGAGTTGAATCACATGCAGTTTCTGGTCCTAACAGCAAGAGTTCTTTTCTGGTAAGCAGAGTCACTATTGTGCTCAAATGGCCATACACAGTGCAAAAAGCACTCGCGTCTGTTCCCAGCAAGTGCAGTGTTTTGGATGCAAGAGAAGCTACTGTTCTTGTCAGTTTCCTAAGCAGAGTTGAAGTAGATATGGCCCGTGTGTGTAGGAAGCACAGTTCTTTTGTTCTGAGCAAGCTCACTTTTCTGGCCATATAGGAAACACAGTAGAGTAGAAGAGTGCTGCTTTCTCAAAAGCAGAGTATGTTTCTTGTAAGGCGAGCTAGAGTTGAATTCCCTTTCATAAACGGAGTTGAATCACATGCAGTTTCTGGTCCTAACAGCAAGAGTTCTTTTCTGGTAAAGAGAGTCACTATTGTGCTCAAATGGCCATACACAGTGCAAATAGCACTCGCGTCTGTTCCCAGCAAGTGCAGTGTTTTGGATGCAAGAGAAGCTACTGTTCTTGTCAGTTTCCTAAGCAGAGTTGAAGTAGATATGGCCCGTGTGTGTAGGAAGCACAGTTCTTTTGTTCTGAGCAAGCTCACTGTTCTGGCCATATAGGAAACACAGTAGAGTAGAAGAGTGCTGCTTTCTCAAAAGCAGAGTATGTTTCTTGTAAGGCGAGCTAGAGTTGAATTCCCTTTCATAAACGGAGTTGAATCACATGCAGTTTCTGGTCCTAACAGCAAGAGTTCTTTTCTGGTAAGCAGAGTCACTATTGTGCTCAAATGGCCATACACAGTGTAAAAAGCACTCGCGTCTGTTCCCAGCAAGTGCAGCGTATTGGACGCAAGAGAAGCTACTGTTCTTGTCAGTTTCCTAAGCAGAGTTGAAGTAGACATGTCCCGTGTGTGTAGGAAGCACAGTTATTTTGTTCTGAGCAATCTCACTGTTCTGGCCTTATATGAAACACACTAGAGTTAAATAGTGCTGCTTTCTCAAAAGCAGAGTGTGTTTACTGTAAGGCGAGCTAGAGTTGAATTCCGTTTCATAAACGGAGTTGAATCACATGCAGTTTCTGGTCCTAACAGCAAGAGTTCTTTTCTGGTAAAGAGTCACTATTGTGCTCAAATGGCCATACACAGTGCAAATAGCACTCGCGTCTGTTCCCAGCAAGTGCAGTGTTTTGTCAGTCACTATGCAAATGGAGAAGCACTCGCGTCTGTCCCAGCAAGTGCAGTGTTTTGTGCAAGAGAAGTTTCCTAAGCAGAGTTGAAGTAGATATGGCCCGTGTGTGTAGGAAGCACAGTTCTTTTGTTCTGAGCAAGCTCACTGTTCTGGCCATATAGGAAACACAGTAGAGTTGAAGAGTGCTGCTTTCTCAAAAGCAGAGTATGTTTCTTGTAAGGCGAGCTAGAGTTGAATTCCCTTTCATAAACGGAGTTGAATCACATGCAGTTTCTGGTCCTAACAGCAAGAGTTCTTTTCTGGTAAGCAGAGTCACTATTGTGCTCAAATGGCCATACACAGTGCAAAAAGCACTCGCGTATGTTCCCAGCAAGTGCAGTGTTTTGGATGCAAGAGAAGCTACTGTTCTTGTCAGTTTCCTAAGCAGAGTTGAAGTAGATATGGCCCGTGTGTGTAGGAAGCACAGTTCTTTTGTTCTGAGCAAGCTCACTGTTCTGGCCATATAGGAAACACAGTAGAGTAGAAGAGTGCTGCTTTCTCAAAAGCAGAGTATATTTCTTGTAAGGCGAGCTAGAGTTGAATTCCCTTTCATAAACGGAGTTGAATCACATGCAGTTTCTGGTCCTAACAGCAAGAGTTCTTTTCTGGTAAGCAGAGTCACTATTGTGCTCAAATGGCCATACACAGTGCAAAAAGCACTAGCGTCTGTTCCCAGCAAGTGCAGCGTATTGGACGCAAGAGAAGCTACTGTTCTTGTCAGTTTCCTAAGCAGAGTTGAAGTAGACATGTCCCGTGTGTGTAGGAAGCACAGTTATTTTGTTCTGAGCAAGCTCACTGTTCTGGCCTTATAGGAAACACACTAGAGTAAAATAGTGCTGCTTTCTCAAAAGCAGAGTGTGTTTCCTGTAAGGCGAGCTAGAGTTGAATTCCCTTTCATAAACGGAGTTGAATCACATGCAGTTTCTGCTCCTAACAGCAAGAGTTCTTTTCTGGTAAAGAGAGTCACTATTGTGCTCAAATGGCCATACACAGTGCAAATAGCACTCGCGTATGTTCCCAGCAAGTGCAGTGTTTTGGATGCAAGAGAAGCTACTGTTCTTGTCAGTTTCCTAAGCAGAGTTGAAGTAGATATGGCCCGTGTGTGTAGGAAGCACAGTTCTTTTGTTCTGAGCAAGCTCACTGTTCTGTCCTTATAGGAAACACACTAGAGTAAAATAGTGCTGCTTTCTCAAAAGCAGAGTGTGTTTCCTGTAAGGCGAGCTAGAGTTGAATTCCCTTTCATAAACGGAGTTGAATCACATGCAGTTTCTGGTCCTAACAGCAAGAGTTCTTTTCTGGTAAGCAGAGTCACTATTGTGCTCAAATGGCCATACACAGTGCAAAAAGCACTCGCGTCTGTTCCCAGCAAGTGCAGCGTATTGGACGCAAGAGAAGCTACTGTTCTTGTCAGTTTCCTAAGCAGAGTTGAAGTAGACATGTCCCGTGTGTGTAGGAAGCACAGTTATTTTGTTCTGAGCAAGCTCACTGTTCTGGCCTTACAGGAAACACACTAGAGTAAAATAGTGCTGCTTTCTCAAAAGCAGAGTGTGTTTCCTGTAAGGCGAGCTAGAGTTGAATTCCCTTTCATAAACGGAGTTGAATCACATGCAGTTTCTGGTCCTAACAGCAAGAGTTCTTTTCTGGTAACGAGAGTCACTATTGTGCTCAAATGGCCATACACAGTGCAAATAGCACTCGCGTATGTTCCCAGCAAGTGCAGTGTTTTGGATGCAAGAGAAGCTACTGTTCTTGTCAGTTTCCTAAGCAGAGTTGAAGTAGATATGGCC
Organism: Peromyscus californicus insignis; assembly: GCF_007827085.1. NCBI lineage: Eukaryota > Metazoa > Chordata > Mammalia > Rodentia > Cricetidae > Peromyscus > Peromyscus californicus. Next base: position 8,392 of record NW_026294381.1, read on the forward strand.
CGTGTGTGTAGGAAGCACAGTTCTTTTGTTCTGAGCACGCTCACTGTTCTGTCCTTATAGGAAACACACTAGAGTAAAATAGTGCTGCTTTCTCAAAAGCAGAGTGTTTTTCCTGTAAGGCGAGCTAGAGTTGAATTCCCTTTCATAAACGGAGTTGAATCACATGCAGTTTCTGGTCCTAACAGCAAGAGTTCTTTTCTGGTAAGCAGAGTCACTATTGTGCTCAAATGGCCATACACAGTGCAAAAAGCACTCGCGTCTGTTCCCAGCAAGTGCAGCGTATTGGACGCAAGAGAAGCTACTGTTCTTGTCAGTTTCCTAAGCAGAGTTGAAGTAGACATGTCCCGTGTGTGTAGGAAGCACAGTTATTTTGTTCTGAGCAAGCTCACTGTTCTGGCCATATAGGAAACACAGTAGAGTAGAAGAGTGCTGCTTTCTCAAAAGCAGAGTATATTTCTTGAAAGGCGAGCTAGAGTTGAATTCCCTTTCATAAACGGAGTTGAATCACATGCAGTTTCTGGTCCTAACAGCAAGAGTTCTTTTCTGGTAAAGAGAGTCACTATTGTGCTCAAATGGCCATACACAGTGCAAATAGCACTCGCGTATGTTCCCAGCAAGTGCAGTGTTTTGGATGCAAGAGAAGCTACTGTTCTTGTCAGTTTCCTAAGCAGAGTTGAAGTAGATATGGCCCGTGTGTGTAGGAAGCACAGTTCTTTTGTTCTGAGCAAGCTCACTGTTCTGGCCATATAGGAAACACAGTAGAGTAGAAGAGTGCTGCTTTCTCAAAAGCAGAGTATATTTCTTGTAAGGCGAGCTAGAGTTGAATTCCCTTTCATAAACGGAGTTGAATCACATGCAGTTTCTGGTCCTAACAGCAAGAGTTCTTTTCTGGTAAGCAGAGTCACTATTGTGCTCAAATGGCCATACACAGTGCAAAAAGCACTAGCGTCTGTTCCCAGCAAGTGCAGCGTATTGGACGCAAGAGAAGCTACTGTTTTTGTCAGTTTCCTAAGCAGAGCTGAAGTAGACATGTCCCGTGTGTGTAGGAAGCACAGTTATTTTGTTCTGAGCAAGCTCACTGTTCTGGCCATATAGGAAACACACTAGAGTAAAATAGTGCTGCTTTCTCAAAAGCAGAGTGTGTTTCCTGTAAGGCGAGCTAGAGTTGAATTCCCTTTCATAAACGGAGTTGAATCACATGCAGTTTCTGGTCCTAACAGCAAGAGTTCTTTTCTGGTAAGCAGAGTCACTATTGTGCTCAAATGGCCATACACAGTGCAAAAAGCACTCGCGTCTGTTCCCAGCAAGTGCAGTGTTTTGGATGCAAGAGAAGCTACTGTTCTTGTCAGTTTCCTAAGCAGAGTTGAAGTAGATATGGCCCGTGTGTGTAGGAAGCACAGTTCTTTTGTTCTGAGCAAGCTCACTTTTCTGGCCATATAGGAAACACAGTAGAGTAGAAGAGTGCTGCTTTCTCAAAAGCAGAGTATATTTCTTGAAAGGCGAGCTAGAGTTGAATTCCCTTTCATAAACGGAGTTGAATCACATGCAGTTTCTGGTCCTAACAGCAAGAGTTCTTTTCTGGTAAAGAGAGTCACTATTGTGCTCAAATGGCCATACACAGTGCAAATAGCACTCGCGTCTGTTCCCAGCAAGTGCAGTGTTTTGGATGCAAGAGAAGCTACTGTTCTTGTCAGTTTCCTAAGCAGAGTTGAAGTAGATATGGCCCGTGTGTGTAGGAAGCACAGTTATTTTGTTCTGAGCAAGCTCACTGTTCTGGCCTTACAGGAAACACACTAGAGTAAAATAGTGCTGCTTTCTCAAAAGCAGAGTGTGTTTCCTGTAAGGCGAGCTAGAGTTGAATTCCCTTTCATAAACGGAGTTGAATCACATGCAGTTTCTGGTCCTAACAGCAAGAGTTCTTTTCTGTTAAAGAGAGTCACTATTGTGCTCAAATGGCCATACACAGTGCAAATAGCACTCGCGTCTGTTCCCAGCAAGTGCAGTGTTTTGGATGCAAGAGAAGCTACTGTTCTTGTCAGTTTCCTAAGCAGAGTTGAAGTAGATATGGCCCGTGTGTGTAGGAAGCCCAGTTCTTTTGTTCTGAGCAAGCTCACTGTTCTGGCCATATAGGAAACACAGTAGAGTAGAAGAGTGCTGCTTTCTCAAAAGCAGAGTATGTTTCTTGTAAGGCGAGCTAGAGTTGAATTCCCTTTCATAAACGGAGTTGAATCACATGCAGTTTCTGGTCCTAACAGCAAGAGTTCTTTTCTGTTAAAGAGAGTCACTATTGTGCTCAAATGGCCATACACAGTGCAAATAGCACTCGCGTCTGTTCCCAGCAAGTGCAGTGTTTTGGATGCAAGAGAAGCTACTGTTCTTGTCAGTTTCCTAAGCAGAGTTGAAGTAGATATGGCCCGTGTGTGTAGGAAGCACAGTTCTTTTGTTCTGAGCAAGCTCACTGTTCTGGCCATATAGGAAACACAGTAGAGTAGAAGAGTGCTGCTTTCTCAAAAGCAGAGTATGTTTCTTGTAAGGCGAGCTAGAGTTGAATTCCCTTTCATAAACGGAGTTGAATCACATGCAGTTTCTGGTCCTAACAGCAAGAGTTCTTTTCTGGTAAGCAGAGTCACTATTGTGCTCAAATGGCCATACACAGTGTAAAAAGCACTCGCGTCTGTTCCCAGCAAGTGCAGCGTATTGGACGCAAGAGAAGCTACTGTTCTTGTCAGTTTCCTAAGCAGAGTTGAAGTAGACATGTCCCGTGTGTGTAGGAAGCACAGTTATTTTGTTCTGAGCAAGCTCACTGTTCTGGCCTTATATGAAACACACTAGAGTTAAATAGTGCTGCTTTCTCAAAAGCAGAGTGTGTTTACTGTAAGGCGAGCTAGAGTTGAATTCCGTTTCATAAACGGAGTTGAATCACATGCAGTTTCTGGTCCTAACAGCAAGAGTTCTTTTCTGGTAAAGAGTCACTATTGTGCTCAAATGGCCATACACAGTGCAAATAGCACTCGCGTCTGTTCCCAGCAAGTGCAGTGTTTTGGATGCAAGAGAAGCTGCTGTTCTTGTCAGTTTCCTAAGCAGAGTTGAAGTAGATATGACCCGTGTGTGTAGGAAGCACAGTTCTTTTGTTCTGAGCAAGCTCACTGTTCTGGCCATATAGGAAACACAGTAGAGTTGAAGAGTGCTGCTTTCTCAAAAGCAGAGTATGTTTCTTGTAAGGCGAGCTAGAGTTGAATTCCCTTTCATAAACGGAGTTGAATCACATGCAGTTTCTGGTCCTAACAGCAAGAGTTCTTTTCTGGTAAGCAGAGTCACTATTGTGCTCAAATGGCCATACACAGTGCAAAAAGCACTCGCGTATGTTCCCAGCAAGTGCAGTGTTTTGGATGCAAGAGAAGCTACTGTTCTTGTCAGTTTCCTAAGCAGAGTTGAAGTAGATATGGCCCGTGTGTGTAGGAAGCACAGTTCTTTTGTTCTGAGCAAGCTCACTGTTCTGGCCATATAGGAAACACAGTAGAGTAGAAGAGTGCTGCTTTCTCAAAAGCAGAGTATATTTCTTGTAGGGCGAGCTAGAGTTGAATTCCCTTTCATAAACGGAGTTGAATCACATGCAGTTTCTGGTCCTAACAGCAAGAGTTCTTTTCTGGTAAGCAGAGTCACTATTGTGCTCAAATGGCCATACACAGTGCAAAAAGCACTAGCGTCTGTTCCCAGCAAGTGCAGCGTATTGGACGCAAGAGAAGCTACTGTTCTTGTCACTTTCCTAAGCAGAGTTGAAGTAGACATGTCCCGTGTGTGTAGGAAGCACAGTTCTTTTGTTCTGAGCAAGCTCACTGTTCTGGCCATATAGGAAACACACTAGAGTAAAATAGTGCTGCTTTCTCAAAAGCAGAGTGTGTTTCCTGTAAGGCGAGCTAGAGTTGAATTCCCTTTCATAAACGGAGTTGAATCACATGCAGTTTCTGCTCCTAACAGCAAGAGTTCTTTTCTGGTAAAGAGAGTCACTATTGTGCTCAAATGGCCATACACAGTGCAAATAGCACTCGCGTATGTTCCCAGCAAGTGCAGTGTTTTGGATGCAAGAGAAGCTACTGTTCTTGTCAGTTTCCTAAGCAGAGTTGAAGTAGATATGGCCCGTGTGTGTAGGAAGCACAGTTCTTTTGTTCTGAGCAAGCTCACTGTTCTGGCCATATAGGAAACACAGTAGAGTAGAAGAGTGCTGCTTTCTCAAAAGCAGAGTATATTTCTTGTAAGGCGAGCTAGAGTTGAATTCCCTTTCATAAACGGAGTTGAATCACATGCAGTTTCTGGTCCTAACAGCAAGAGTTCTTTTCTGGTAAGCAGAGTCACTATTGTGCTCAAATGGCCATACACAGTGCAAAAAGCACTCGCGTCTGTTCCCAGCAAGTGCAGCGTATTGGACGCAAGAGAAGCTACTGTTCTTGTCAGTTTCCTAAGCAGAGTTGAAGTAGATATGGCCCGTGTGTGTAGGAAGCACAGTTCTTTTGTTCTGAGCAAGCTCACTGTTCTGGCCTTATAGGAAACACACTAGAGTAAAATAGTGCTGCTTTCTCAAAAGCAGAGTGTGTTTCCTGTAAGGCGAGCTAGAGTTGAATTCCCTTTCATAAACGGAGTTGAATCACATGCAGTTTCTGGTCCTAACAGCAAGAGTTCTTTTCTGGTAAGCAGAGTCACTATTGTGCTCAAATGGCCATACACAGTGCAAAAAGCACTCGCGTCTGTTCCCAGCAAGTGCAGCGTATTGGACGCAAGAGAAGCTACTGTTCTTGTCAGTTTCCTAAGCAGAGTTGAAGTAGACATGTCCCGTGTGTGTAGGAAGCACAGTTATTTTGTTCTGAGCAAGCTCACTGTTCTGGCCTTATATGAAACACACTAGAGTTAAATAGTGCTGCTTTCTCAAAAGCAGAGTGTGTTTACTGTAAGGCGAGCTAGAGTTGAATTCCGTTTCATAAACGGAGTTGAATCACATGCAGTTTCTGGTCCTAACAGCAAGAGTTCTTTTCTGGTAAAGAGTCACTATTGTGCTCAAATGGCCATACACAGTGCAAATAGCACTCGCGTCTGTTCCCAGCAAGTGCAGTGTTTTGGATGCAAGAGAAGCTACTGTTCTTGTCAGTTTCCTAAGCAGAGTTGAAGTAGATATGGCCCGTGTGTGTAGGAAGCACAGTTCTTTTGTTCTGAGCAAGCTCACTGTTCTGGCCATATAGGAAACACAGTAGAGTTGAAGAGTGCTGCTTTCTCAAAAGCAGAGTATGTTTCTTGTAAGGCGAGCTAGAGTTGAATTCCCTTTCATAAACGGAGTTGAATCACATGCAGTTTCTGGTCCTAACAGCAAGAGTTCTTTTCTGGTAAGCAGAGTCACTATTGTGCTCAAATGGCCATACACAGTGCAAAAAGCACTCGCGTATGTTCCCAGCAAGTGCAGTGTTTTGGATGCAAGAGAAGCTACTGTTCTTGTCAGTTTCCTAAGCAGAGTTGAAGTAGATATGGCCCGTGTGTGTAGGAAGCACAGTTCTTTTGTTCTGAGCAAGCTCACTGTTCTGGCCATATAGGAAACACAGTAGAGTAGAAGAGTGCTGCTTTCTCAAAAGCAGAGTATATTTCTTGTAAGGCGAGCTAGAGTTGAATTCCCTTTCATAAACGGAGTTGAATCACATGCAGTTTCTGGTCCTAACAGCAAGAGTTCTTTTCTGGTAAGCAGAGTCACTATTGTGCTCAAATGGCCATACACAGTGCAAAAAGCACTAGCGTCTGTTCCCAGCAAGTGCAGCGTATTGGACGCAAGAGAAGCTACTGTTCTTGTCACTTTCCTAAGCAGAGTTGAAGTAGACATGTCCCGTGTGTGTAGGAAGCACAGTTCTTTTGTTCTGAGCAAGCTCACTGTTCTGGCCATATAGGAAACACACTAGAGTAAAATAGTGCTGCTTTCTCAAAAGCAGAGTGTGTTTCCTGTAAGGCGAGCTAGAGTTGAATTCCCTTTCATAAACGGAGTTGAATCACATGCAGTTTCTGCTCCTAACAGCAAGAGTTCTTTTCTGGTAAAGAGAGTCACTATTGTGCTCAAATGGCCATACACAGTGCAAATAGCACTCGCGTATGTTCCCAGCAAGTGCAGTGTTTTGGATGCAAGAGAAGCTACTGTTCTTGTCAGTTTCCTAAGCAGAGTTGAAGTAGATATGGCCCGTGTGTGTAGGAAGCACAGTTCTTTTGTTCTGAGCAAGCTCACTGTTCTGTCCTTATAGGAAACACACTAGAGTAAAATAGTGCTGCTTTCTCAAAAGCAGAGTGTGTTTCCTGTAAGGCGAGCTAGAGTTGAATTCCCTTTCATAAACGGAGTTGAATCACATGCAGTTTCTGGTCCTAACAGCAAGAGTTCTTTTCTGGTAAGCAGAGTCACTATTGTGCTCAAATGGCCATACACAGTGCAAAAAGCACTCGCGTCTGTTCCCAGCAAGTGCAGCGTATTGGACGCAAGAGAAGCTACTGTTCTTGTCAGTTTCCTAAGCAGAGTTGAAGTAGACATGTCCCGTGTGTGTAGGAAGCACAGTTATTTTGTTCTGAGCAAGCTCACTGTTCTGGCCTTACAGGAAACACACTAGAGTAAAATAGTGCTGCTTTCTCAAAAGCAGAGTGTGTTTCCTGTAAGGCGAGCTAGAGTTGAATTCCCTTTCATAAACGGAGTTGAATCACATGCAGTTTCTGGTCCTAACAGCAAGAGTTCTTTTCTGGTAAAGAGAGTCACTATTGTGCTCAAATGGCCATACACAGTGCAAATAGCACTCGCGTCTGTTCCCAGCAAGTGCAGTGTTTTGGATGCAAGAGAAGCTACTGTTCTTGTCAGTTTCCTAAGCAGAGTTGAAGTAGATATGGCCCGTGTGTGTAGGAAGCACAGTTCTTTTGTTCTGAGCAAGCTCACTGTTCTGGCCATATAGGAAACACACTAGAGTAAAATAGTGCTGCTTTCTCAAAAGCAGAGTGTGTTTCCTGTAAGGCGAGCTAGAGTTGAATTCCCTTTCATAAACGGAGTTGAATCACATGCAGTTTCTGGTCCTAACAGCAAGAGTTCTTTTCTGGTAAAGAGAGTCACTATTGTGCTCAAATGGCCATACACAGTGCAAAAAGCACTCGCGTCTGTTCCCAGCAAGTGCAGCGTATTGGACGCAAGAGAAGCTACTGTTCTTGTCAGTTTCCTAAGCAGAGTTGAAGTAGACATGTCCCGTGTGTGTAGGAAGCACAGTTATTTTGTTCTGAGCAAGCTCACTGTTCTGGCCATATAGGAAACACACTAGAGTAAAATAGTGCTGCTTTCTCAAAAGCAGAGTGTGTTTCCTGTAAGGCGAGCTAGAGTTGAATTCCCTTTCATAAACGGAGTTGAATCACATGCAGTTTCTGGTCCTAACAGCAAGAGTTCTTTTCTGGTAAGCAGAGTCACTATTGTGCTCAAATGGCCATACACAGTGTAAAAAGCACTCGCGTCTGTTCCCAGCAAGTGCAGCGTATTGGACGCAAGAGAAGCTACTGTTCTTGTCAGTTTCCTAAGCAGAGTTGAAGTAGACATGTCCCGTGTGTGTAGGAAGCACAGTTATTTTGTTCTGAGCAAGCTCACTGTTCTGGCCATATAGGAAACACACTAGAGTAAAATAGTGCTGCTTTCTCAAAAGCAGAGTGTGTTTCCTGTAAGGCGAGCTAGAGTTGAATTCCCTTTCATAAACGGAGTTGAATCACATGCAGTTTCTGGTCCTAACAGCAAGAGTTCTTTTCTGGTAAGCAGAGTCACTATTGTGCTCAAATGGCCATACACAGTGCAAAAAGCACTCGCGTCTGTTCCCAGCAAGTGCAGCGTATTGGACGCAAGAGAAGCTACTGTTCTTGTCACTTTCCTAAGCAGAGTTGAAGTAGACATGTCCCGTGTGTGTAGGAAGCACAGTTCTTTTGTTCTGAGCAAGCTCACTGTTCTGGCCATATAGGAAACACACTAGAGTAAAATAGTGCTGCTTTCTCAAAAGCAGAGTGTGTTTCCTGTAAGGCGAGCTAGAGTTGAATTCCCTTTCATAAACGGAGTTGAATCACATGCAGTTTCTGCTCCTAACAGCAAGAGTTCTTTTCTGGTAAAGAGAGTCACTATTGTGCTCAAATGGCCATACACAGTGCAAATAGCACTCGCGTATGTTCCCAGCAAGTGCAGTGTTTTGGATGCAAGAGAAGCTACTGTTCTTGTCAGTTTCCTAAGCAGAGTTGAAGTAGATATGGCCCGTGTGTGTAGGAAGCACAGTTCTTTTGTTCTGAGCAAGCTCACTGTTCTGTCCTTATAGGAAACACACTAGAGTAAAATAGTGCTGCTTTCTCAAAAGCAGAGTGTGTTTCCTGTAAGGCGAGCTAGAGTTGAATTCCCTTTCATAAACGGAGTTGAATCACATGCAGTTTCTGGTCCTAACAGCAAGAGTTCTTTTCTGGTAAGCAGAGTCACTATTGTGCTCAAATGGCCATACACAGTGCAAAAAGCACTCGCGTCTGTTCCCAGCAAGTGCAGCGTATTGGACGCAAGAGAAGCTACTGTTCTTGTCAGTTTCCTAAGCAGAGTTGAAGTAGACATGTCCCGTGTGTGTAGGAAGCACAGTTCTTTTGTTCTGAGCAAGCTCACTGTTCTGGCCATATAGGAAACACACTAGAGTAAAATAGTGCTGCTTTCTCAAAAGCAGAGTGTGTTTCCTGTAAGGCGAGCTAGAGTTGAATTCCCTTTCATAAACGGAGTTGAATCACATGCAGTTTCTGCTCCTAACAGCAAGAGTTCTTTTCTGGTAAAGAGAGTCACTATTGTGCTCAAATGGCCATACACAGTGCAAATAGCACTCGCGTATGTTCCCAGCAAGTGCAGTGTTTTGGATGCAAGAGAAGCTACTGTTCTTGTCAGTTTCCTAAGCAGAGTTGAAGTAGATATGGCCCGTGTGTGTAGGAAGCACAGTTCTTTTGTTCTGAGCAAGCTCACTGTTCTGTCCTTATAGGAAACACACTAGAGTAAAATAGTGCTGCTTTCTCAAAAGCAGAGTGTGTTTCCTGTAAGGCGAGCTAGAGTTGAATTCCCTTTCATAAACGGAGTTGAATCACATGCAGTTTCTGGTCCTAACAGCAAGAGTTCTTTTCTGGTAAGCAGAGTCACTATTGTGCTCAAATGGCCATACACAGTGCAAAAAGCACTCGCGTCTGTTCCCAGCAAGTGCAGCGTATTGGACGCAAGAGAAGCTACTGTTCTTGTCAGTTTCCTAAGCAGAGTTGAAGTAGACATGTCCCGTGTGTGTAGGAAGCACAGTTATTTTGTTCTGAGCAAGCTCACTGTTCTGGCCTTACAGGAAACACACTAGAGTAAAATAGTGCTGCTTTCTCAAAAGCAGAGTGTGTTTCCTGTAAGGCGAGCTAGAGTTGAATTCCCTTTCATAAACGGAGTTGAATCACATGCAGTTTCTGCTCCTAACAGCAAGAGTTCTTTTCTGGTAAAGAGAGTCACTATTGTGCTCAAATGGCCATACACAGTGCAAATAGCACTCGCGTATGTTCCCAGCAAGTGCAGTGTTTTGGATGCAAGAGAAGCTACTGTTCTTGTCAGTTTCCTAAGCAGAGTTGAAGTAGATATGGCCCGTGTGTGTAGGAAGCACAGTTCTTTTGTTCTGAGCAAGCTCACTGTTCTGTCCTTATAGGAAACACACTAGAGTAAAATAGTGCTGCTTTCTCAAAAGCAGAGTGTTTTTCCTGTAAGGCGAGCTAGAGTTGAATTCCCTTTCATAAACGGAGTTGAATCACATGCAGTTTCTGGTCCTAACAGCAAGAGTTCTTTTCTGGTAAGCAGAGTCACTATTGTGCTCAAATGGCCATACACAGTGCAAAAAGCACTCGCGTCTGTTCCCAGCAAGTGCAGCGTATTGGACGCAAGAGAAGCTACTGTTCTTGTCAGTTTCCTAAGCAGAGTTGAAGTAGACATGTCCCGTGTGTGTAGGAAGCACAGTTATTTTGTTCTGAGCAAGCTCACTGTTCTGGCCATATAGGAAACACAGTAGAGTAGAAGAGTGCTGCTTTCTCAAAAGCAGAGTATATTTCTTGAAAGGCGAGCTAGAGTTGAATTCCCTTTCATAAACGGAGTTGAATCACATGCAGTTTCTGGTCCTAACAGCAAGAGTTCTTTTCTGGTAAAGAGAGTCACTATTGTGCTCAAATGGCCATACACAGTGCAAATAGCACTCGCGTATGTTCCCAGCAAGTGCAGTGTTTTGGATGCAAGAGAAGCTACTGTTCTTGTCAGTTTCCTAAGCAGAGTTGAAGTAGATATGGCCCGTGTGTGTAGGAAGCACAGTTCTTTTGTTCTGAGCAAGCTCACTGTTCTGGCCATATAGGAAACACAGTAGAGTAGAAGAGTGCTGCTTTCTCAAAAGCAGAGTATATTTCTTGTAAGGCGAGCTAGAGTTGAATTCCCTTTCATAAACGGAGTTGAATCACATGCAGTTTCTGGTCCTAACAGCAAGAGTTCTTTTCTGGTAAGCAGAGTCACTATTGTGCTCAAATGGCCATACACAGTGCAAAAAGCACTCGCGTCTGTTCCCAGCAAGTGCAGCGTATTGGACGCAAGAGAAGCTACTGTTCTTGTCAGTTTCCTAAGCAGAGCTGAAGTAGACATGTCCCGTGTGTGTAGGAAGCACAGTTATTTTGTTCTGAGCAAGCTCACTGTTCTGGCCATATAGGAAACACACTAGAGTAAAATAGTGCTGCTTTCTCAAAAGCAGAGTGTGTTTCCTGTAAGGCGAGCTAGAGTTGAATTCCCTTTCATAAACGGAGTTGAATCACATGCAGTTTCTGGTCCTAACAGCAAGAGTTCTTTTCTGGTAAGCAGAGTCACTATTGTGCTCAAATGGCCATACACAGTGCAAAAAGCACTCGCGTCTGTTCCCAGCAAGTGCAGCGTATTGGACGCAAGAGAAGCTACTGTTCTTGTCAGTTTCCTAAGCAGAGTTGAAGTAGACATGTCCCGTGTGTGTAGGAAGCACAGTTCTTTTGTTCTGAGCAAGCTCACTGTTCTGGCCATATAGGAAACACACTAGAGTAAAATAGTGCTGCTTTCTCAAAAGCAGAGTGTGTTTCCTGTAAGGCGAGCTAGAGTTGAATTCCCTTTCATAAACGGAGTTGAATCACATGCAGTTTCTGCTCCTAACAGCAAGAGTTCTTTTCTGGTAAAGAGAGTCACTATTGTGCTCAAATGGCCATACACAGTGCAAATAGCACTCGCGTATGTTCCCAGCAAGTGCAGTGTTTTGGATGCAAGAGAAGCTACTGTTCTTGTCAGTTTCCTAAGCAGAGTTGAAGTAGATATGGCCCGTGTGTGTAGGAAGCACAGTTCTTTTGTTCTGAGCAAGCTCACTGTTCTGGCCTTATAGGAAACACACTAGAGTAAAATAGTGCTGCTTTCTCAAAAGCAGAGTGTGTTTCCTGTAAGGCGAGCTAGAGTTGAATTCCCTTTCATAAACGGAGTTGAATCACATGCAGTTTCTGGTCCTAACAGCAAGAGTTCTTTTCTGGTAAGCAGAGTCACTATTGTGCTCAAATGGCCATACACAGTGCAAAAAGCACTCGCGTCTGTTCCCAGCAAGTGCAGCGTATTGGACGCAAGAGAAGCTACTGTTCTTGTCAGTTTCCTAAGCAGAGTTGAAGTAGACATGTCCCGTGTGTGTAGGAAGCACAGTTCTTTTGTTCTGAGCAAGCTCACTGTTCTGGCCATATAGGAAACACACTAGAGTAAAATAGTGCTGCTTTCTCAAAAGCAGAGTGTGTTTCCTGTAAGGCGAGCTAGAGTTGAATTCCCTTTCATAAACGGAGTTGAATCACATGCAGTTTCTGCTCCTAACAGCAAGAGTTCTTTTCTGGTAAAGAGAGTCACTATTGTGCTCAAATGGCCATACACAGTGCAAATAGCACTCGCGTATGTTCCCAGCAAGTGCAGTGTTTTGGATGCAAGAGAAGCTACTGTTCTTGTCAGTTTCCTAAGCAGAGTTGAAGTAGATATGGCCCGTGTGTGTAGGAAGCACAGTTCTTTTGTTCTGAGCAAGCTCACTGTTCTGTCCTTATAGGAAACACACTAGAGTAAAATAGTGCTGCTTTCTCAAAAGCAGAGTGTGTTTCCTGTAAGGCGAGCTAGAGTTGAATTCCCTTTCATAAACGGAGTTGAATCACATGCAGTTTCTGGTCCTAACAGCAAGAGTTCTTTTCTGGTAAGCAGAGTCACTATTGTGCTCAAATGGCCATACACAGTGCAAAAAGCACTCGCGTCTGTTCCCAGCAAGTGCAGCGTATTGGACGCAAGAGAAGCTACTGTTCTTGTCAGTTTCCTAAGCAGAGTTGAAGTAGACATGTCCCGTGTGTGTAGGAAGCACAGTTATTTTGTTCTGAGCAAGCTCACTGTTCTGGCCTTACAGGAAACACACTAGAGTAAAATAGTGCTGCTTTCTCAAAAGCAGAGTGTGTTTCCTGTAAGGCGAGCTAGAGTTGAATTCCCTTTCATAAACGGAGTTGAATCACATGCAGTTTCTGCTCCTAACAGCAAGAGTTCTTTTCTGGTAAAGAGAGTCACTATTGTGCTCAAATGGCCATACACAGTGCAAATAGCACTCGCGTATGTTCCCAGCAAGTGCAGTGTTTTGGATGCAAGAGAAGCTACTGTTCTTGTCAGTTTCCTAAGCAGAGTTGAAGTAGATATGGCCCGTGTGTGTAGGAAGCACAGTTCTTTTGTTCTGAGCAAGCTCACTGTTCTGTCCTTATAGGAAACACACTAGAGTAAAATAGTGCTGCTTTCTCAAAAGCAGAGTGTTTTTCCTGTAAGGCGAGCTAGAGTTGAATTCCCTTTCATAAACGGAGTTGAATCACATGCAGTTTCTGGTCCTAACAGCAAGAGTTCTTTTCTGGTAAGCAGAGTCACTATTGTGCTCAAATGGCCATACACAGTGCAAAAAGCACTCGCGTCTGTTCCCAGCAAGTGCAGCGTATTGGACGCAAGAGAAGCTACTGTTCTTGTCAGTTTCCTAAGCAGAGTTGAAGTAGACATGTCCCGTGTGTGTAGGAAGCACAGTTATTTTGTTCTGAGCAAGCTCACTGTTCTGGCCATATAGGAAACACAGTAGAGTAGAAGAGTGCTGCTTTCTCAAAAGCAGAGTATATTTCTTGAAAGGCGAGCTAGAGTTGAATTCCCTTTCATAAACGGAGTTGAATCACATGCAGTTTCTGGTCCTAACAGCAAGAGTTCTTTTCTGGTAAAGAGAGTCACTATTGTGCTCAAATGGCCATACACAGTGCAAATAGCACTCGCGTATGTTCCCAGCAAGTGCAGTGTTTTGGATGCAAGAGAAGCTACTGTTCTTGTCAGTTTCCTAAGCAGAGTTGAAGTAGATATGGCCCGTGTGTGTAGGAAGCACAGTTCTTTTGTTCTGAGCAAGCTCACTGTTCTGGCCATATAGGAAACACAGTAGAGTAGAAGAGTGCTGCTTTCTCAAAAGCAGAGTATATTTCTTGTAAGGCGAGCTAGAGTTGAATTCCCTTTCATAAACGGAGTTGAATCACATGCAGTTTCTGGTCCTAACAGCAAGAGTTCTTTTCTGGTAAGCAGAGTCACTATTGTGCTCAAATGGCCATACACAGTGCAAAAAGCACTCGCGTCTGTTCCCAGCAAGTGCAGCGTATTGGACGCAAGAGAAGCTACTGTTCTTGTCAGTTTCCTAAGCAGAGTTGAAGTAGACATGTCCCGTGTGTGTAGGAAGCACAGTTATTTTGTTCTGAGCAAGCTCACTGTTCTGGCCATATAGGAAACACACTAGAGTAAAATAGTGCTGCTTTCTCAAAAGCAGAGTGTGTTTCCTGTAAGGCGAGCTAGAGTTGAATTCCCTTTCATAAACGGAGTTGAATCACATGCAGTTTCTGGTCCTAACAGCAAGAGTTCTTTTCTGGTAAGCAGAGTCACTATTGTGCTCAAATGGCCATACACAGTGCAAAAAGCACTCGCGTCTGTTCCCAGCAAGTGCAGCGTATTGGACGCAAGAGAAGCTACTGTTCTTGTCAGTTTCCTAAGCAGAGTTGAAGTAGACATGTCCCGTGTGTGTAGGAAGCACAGTTATTTTGTTCTGAGCAAGCTCACTGTTCTGGCCTTACAGGAAACACACTAGAGTAAAATAGTGCTGCTTTCTCAAAAGCAGAGTGTGTTTCCTGTAAGGCGAGCTAGAGTTGAATTCCCTTTCATAAACGGAGTTGAATCACATGCAGTTTCTGCTCCTAACAGCAAGAGTTCTTTTCTGTTAAAGAGAGTCACTATTGTGCTCAAATGGCCATACACAGTGCAAATAGCACTCGCGTCTGTTCCCAGCAAGTGCAGTGTTTTGGATGCAAGAGAAGCTACTGTTCTTGTCAGTTTCCTAAGCAGAGTTGAAGTAGATATGGCCCGTGTGTGTAGGAAGCACAGTTCTTTTGTTCTGAGCAAGCTCACTGTTCTGGCCATATAGGAAACACAGTAGAGTAGAAGAGTGCTGCTTTCTCAAAAGCAGAGTATATTTCTTGAAAGGCGAGCTAGAGTTGAATTCCCTTTCATAAACGGAGTTGAATCACATGCAGTTTCTGGTCCTAACAGCAAGAGTTCTTTTCTGGTAAAGAGAGTCACTATTGTGCTCAAATGGCCATACACAGTGCAAATAGCACTCGCGTCTGTTCCCAGCAAGTGCAGTGTTTTGGATGCAAGAGAAGCTACTGTTCTTGTCAGTTTCCTAAGCAGAGTTGAAGTAGATATGGCCCGTGTGTGTAGGAAGCACAGTTATTTTGTTCTGAGCAAGCTCACTGTTCTGGCCTTACAGGAAACACACTAGAGTAAAATAGTGCTGCTTTCTCAAAAGCAGAGTGTGTTTCCTGTAAGGCGAGCTAGAGTTGAATTCCCTTTCATAAACGGAGTTGAATCACATGCAGTTTCTGGTCCTAACAGCAAGAGTTCTTTTCTGGTAAAGAGAGTCACTATTGTGCTCAAATGGCCATACACAGTGCAAATAGCACTCGCGTCTGTTCCCAGCAAGTGCAGTGTTTTGGATGCAAGAGAAGCTACTGTTCTTGTCAGTTTCCTAAGCAGAGTTGAAGTAGATATGGCCCGTGTGTGTAGGAAGCACAGTTCTTTTGTTCTGAGCAAGCTCACTGTTCTGGCCATATAGGAAACACAGTAGAGTAGAAGAGTGCTGCTTTCTCAAAAGCAGAGTATATTTCTTGTAAGGCGAGCTAGAGTTGAATTCCCTTTCATAAACGGAGTTGAATCACATGCAGTTTCTGGTCCTAACAGCAAGAGTTCTTTTCTGGTAAGCAGAGTCACTATTGTGCTCAAATGGCCATACACAGTGCAAAAAGCACTCGCGTCTGTTCCCAGCAAGTGCAGCGTATTGGACGCAAGAGAAGCTACTGTTCTTGTCAGTTTCCTAAGCAGAGTTGAAGTAGACATGTCCCGTGTGTGTAGGAAGCACAGTTATTTTGTTCTGAGCAAGCTCACTGTTCTGGCCATATAGGAAACACACTAGAGTAAAATAGTGCTGCTTTCTCAAAAGCAGAGTGTGTTTCCTGTAAGGCGAGCTAGAGTTGAATTCCCTTTCATAAACGGAGTTGAATCACATGCAGTTTCTGGTCCTAACAGCAAGAGTTCTTTTCTGGTAAGCAGAGTCACTATTGTGCTCAAATGGCCATACACAGTGCAAAAAGCACTCGCGTCTGTTCCCAGCAAGTGCAGCGTATTGGACGCAAGAGAAGCTACTGTTCTTGTCAGTTTCCTAAGCAGAGTTGAAGTAGACATGTCCCGTGTGTGTAGGAAGCACAGTTATTTTGTTCTGAGCAAGCTCACTGTTCTGGCCTTACAGGAAACACACTAGAGTAAAATAGTGCTGCTTTCTCAAAAGCAGAGTGTGTTTCCTGTAAGGCGAGCTAGAGTTGAATTCCCTTTCATAAACGGAGTTGAATCACATGCAGTTTCTGGTCCTAACAGCAAGAGTTCTTTTCTGGTAAAGAGAGTCACTATTGTGCTCAAATGGCCATACACAGTGCAAATAGCACTCGCGTCTGTTCCCAGCAAGTGCAGTGTTTTGGATGCAAGAGAAGCTACTGTTCTTGTCAGTTTCCTAAGCAGAGTTGAAGTAGATATGGCCCGTGTGTGTAGGAAGCACAGTTATTTTGTTCTGAGCAAGCTCACTGTTCTGGCCTTATAGGAAACACACTAGAGTAAAATAGTGCTGCTTTCTCAAAAGCAGAGTGTGTTTCCTGTAAGGCGAGCTAGAGTTGAATTCCCTTTCATAAACGGAGTTGAATCACATGCAGTTTCTGGTCCTAACAGCAAGAGTTCTTTTCTGGTAAAGAGAGTCACTATTGTGCTCAAATGGCCATACACAGTGCAAATAGCACTCGCGTCTGTTCCCAGCAAGTGCAGTGTTTTGGATGCAAGAGAAGCTACTGTTCTTGTCAGTTTCCTAAGCAGAGTTGAAGTAGATATGGCCCGTGTGTGTAGGAAGCACAGTTCTTTTGTTCTGAGCAAGCTCACTGTTCTGGCCATATAGGAAACACAGTAGAGTAGAAGAGTGCTGCTTTCTCAAAAGCAGAGTATGTTTCTTGTAAGGCGAGCTAGAGTTGAATTCCCTTTCATAAACGGAGTTGAATCACATGCAGTTTCTGGTCCTAACAGCAAGAGTTCTTTTCTGGTAAAGAGAGTCACTATTGTGCTCAAATGGCCATACACAGTGCAAATAGCACTCGCGTCTGTTCCCAGCAAGTGCAGTGTTTTGGATGCAAGAGAAGCTACTGTTCTTGTCAGTTTCCTAAGCAGAGTTGAAGTAGATATGGCCCGTGTGTGTAGGAAGCACAGTTCTTTTGTTCTGAGCAAGCTCACTGTTCTGGCCATATAGGAAACACAGTAGAGTAGAAGAGTGCTGCTTTCTCAAAAGCAGAGTATGTTTCTTGTAAGGCGAGCTAGAGTTGAATTCCCTTTCATAAACGGAGTTGAATCACATGCAGTTTCTGGTCCTAACAGCAAGAGTTCTTTTCTGGTAAGCAGAGTCACTATTGTGCTCAAATGGCCATACACAGTGCAAAAAGCACTCGCGTCTGTTCCCAGCAAGTGCAGCGTTTTGGATGCAAGAGAAGCTACTGTTCTTGTCAGTTTCCTAAGCAGAGTTGAAGTAGACATGTCCCGTGTGTGTAGGAAGCACAGTTATTTTGTTCTGAGCAAGCTCACTGTTCTGGCCATATAGGAAACACACTAGAGTAAAATAGTGCTGCTTTCTCAAAAGCAGAGTGTGTTTCCTGTAAGGCGAGCTAGAGTTGAATTCCCTTTCATAAACGGAGTTGAATCACATGCAGTTTCTGGTCCTAACAGCAAGAGTTCTTTTCTGGTAAGCAGAGTCACTATTGTGCTCAAATGGCCATACACAGTGCAAAAAGCACTCGCGTCTGTTCCCAGCAAGTGCAGCGTATTGGACGCAAGAGAAGCTACTGTTCTTGTCAGTTTCCTAAGCAGAGTTGAAGTAGACATGTCCCGTGTGTGTAGGAAGCACAGTTCTTTTGTTCTGAGCAAGCTCACTGTTCTGGCCATATAGGAAACACACTAGAGTAAAATAGTGCTGCTTTCTCAAAAGCAGAGTGTGTTTCCTGTAAGGCGAGCTAGAGTTGAATTCCCTTTCATAAACGGAGTTGAATCACATGCAGTTTCTGCTCCTAACAGCAAGAGTTCTTTTCTGGTAAAGAGAGTCACTATTGTGCTCAAATGGCCATACACAGTGCAAATAGCACTCGCGTATGTTCCCAGCAAGTGCAGTGTTTTGGATGCAAGAGAAGCTACTGTTCTTGTCAGTTTCCTAAGCAGAGTTGAAGTAGATATGGCCCGTGTGTGTAGGAAGCACAGTTCTTTTGTTCTGAGCAAGCTCACTGTTCTGTCCTTATAGGAAACACACTAGAGTAAAATAGTGCTGCTTTCTCAAAAGCAGAGTGTTTTTCCTGTAAGGCGAGCTAGAGTTGAATTCCCTTTCATAAACGGAGTTGAATCACATGCAGTTTCTGGTCCTAACAGCAAGAGTTCTTTTCTGGTAAGCAGAGTCACTATTGTGCTCAAATGGCCATACACAGTGCAAAAAGCACTCGCGTCTGTTCCCAGCAAGTGCAGCGTATTGGACGCAAGAGAAGCTACTGTTCTTGTCAGTTTCCTAAGCAGAGTTGAAGTAGACATGTCCCGTGTGTGTAGGAAGCACAGTTATTTTGTTCTGAGCAAGCTCACTGTTCTGGCCATATAGGAAACACAGTAGAGTAGAAGAGTGCTGCTTTCTCAAAAGCAGAGTATATTTCTTGAAAGGCGAGCTAGAGTTGAATTCCCTTTCATAAACGGAGTTGAATCACATGCAGTTTCTGGTCCTAACAGCAAGAGTTCTTTTCTGGTAAAGAGAGTCACTATTGTGCTCAAATGGCCATACACAGTGCAAATAGCACTCGCGTATGTTCCCAGCAAGTGCAGTGTTTTGGATGCAAGAGAAGCTACTGTTCTTGTCAGTTTCCTAAGCAGAGTTGAAGTAGATATGGCCCGTGTGTGTAGGAAGCACAGTTCTTTTGTTCTGAGCAAGCTCACTGTTCTGGCCATATAGGAAACACAGTAGAGTAGAAGAGTGCTGCTTTCTCAAAAGCAGAGTATATTTCTTGTAAGGCGAGCTAGAGTTGAATTCCCTTTCATAAACGGAGTTGAATCACATGCAGTTTCTGGTCCTAACAGCAAGAGTTCTTTTCTGGTAAGCAGAGTCACTATTGTGCTCAAATGGCCATACACAGTGCAAAAAGCACTAGCGTCTGTTCCCAGCAAGTGCAGCGTATTGGACGCAAGAGAAGCTACTGTTCTTGTCAGTTTCCTAAGCAGAGCTGAAGTAGACATGTCCCGTGTGTGTAGGAAGCACAGTTATTTTGTTCTGAGCAAGCTCACTGTTCTGGCCATATAGGAAACACACTAGAGTAAAATAGTGCTGCTTTCTCAAAAGCAGAGTGTGTTTCCTGTAAGGCGAGCTAGAGTTGAATTCCCTTTCATAAACGGAGTTGAATCACATGCAGTTTCTGGTCCTAACAGCAAGAGTTCTTTTCTGGTAAGCAGAGTCACTATTGTGCTCAAATGGCCATACACAGTGCAAAAAGCACTCGCGTCTGTTCCCAGCAAGTGCAGCGTATTGGACGCAAGAGAAGCTACTGTTCTTGTCAGTTTCTTAAGCAGAGTTGAAGTAGACATGTCCCGTGTGTGTAGGAAGCACAGTTATTTTGTTCTGAGCAAGCTCACTGTTCTGGCCTTACAGGAAACACACTAGAGTAAAATAGTGCTGCTTTCTCAAAAGCAGAGTGTGTTTCCTGTAAGGCGAGCTAGAGTTGAATTCCCTTTCATAAACGGAGTTGAATCACATGCAGTTTCTGCTCCTAACAGCAAGAGTTCTTTTCTGTTAAAGAGAGTCACTATTGTGCTCAAATGGCCATACACAGTGCAAATAGCACTCGCGTCTGTTCCCAGCAAGTGCAGTGTTTTGGATGCAAGAGAAGCTACTGTTCTTGTCAGTTTCCTAAGCAGAGTTGAAGTAGATATGGCCCGTGTGTGTAGGAAGCACAGTTCTTTTGTTCTGAGCAAGCTCACTTTTCTGGCCATATAGGAAACACAGTAGAGTAGAAGAGTGCTGCTTTCTCAAAAGCAGAGTATATTTCTTGAAAGGCGAGCTAGAGTTGAATTCCCTTTCATAAACGGAGTTGAATCACATGCAGTTTCTGGTCCTAACAGCAAGAGTTCTTTTCTGGTAAAGAGAGTCACTATTGTGCTCAAATGGCCATACACAGTGCAAATAGCACTCGCGTCTGTTCCCAGCAAGTGCAGTGTTTTGGATGCAAGAGAAGCTACTGTTCTTGTCAGTTTCCTAAGCAGAGTTGAAGTAGATATGGCCCGTGTGTGTAGGAAGCACAGTTATTTTGTTCTGAGCAAGCTCACTGTTCTGGCCTTACAGGAAACACACTAGAGTAAAATAGTGCTGCTTTCTCAAAAGCAGAGTGTGTTTCCTGTAAGGCGAGCTAGAGTTGAATTCCCTTTCATAAACGGAGTTGAATCACATGCAGTTTCTGGTCCTAACAGCAAGAGTTCTTTTCTGGTAAAGAGAGTCACTATTGTGCTCAAATGGCCATACACAGTGCAAATAGCACTCGCGTCTGTTCCCAGCAAGTGCAGTGTTTTGGATGCAAGAGAAGCTACTGTTCTTGTCAGTTTCCTAAGCAGAGTTGAAGTAGATATGGCCCGTGTGTGTAGGAAGCCCAGTTCTTTTGTTCTGAGCAAGCTCACTGTTCTGGCCATATAGGAAACACAGTAGAGTAGAAGAGTGCTGCTTTCTCAAAAGCAGAGTATGTTTCTTGTAAGGCGAGCTAGAGTTGAATTCCCTTTCATAAACGGAGTTGAATCACATGCAGTTTCTGGTCCTAACAGCAAGAGTTCTTTTCTGTTAAAGAGAGTCACTATTGTGCTCAAATGGCCATACACAGTGCAAATAGCACTCGCGTCTGTTCCCAGCAAGTGCAGTGTTTTGGATGCAAGAGAAGCTACTGTTCTTGTCAGTTTCCTAAGCAGAGTTGAAGTAGATATGGCCCGTGTGTGTAGGAAGCACAGTTCTTTTGTTCTGAGCAAGCTCACTGTTCTGGCCATATAGGAAACACAGTAGAGTAGAAGAGTGCTGCTTTCTCAAAAGCAGAGTATGTTTCTTGTAAGGCGAGCTAGAGTTGAATTCCCTTTCATAAACGGAGTTGAATCACATGCAGTTTCTGGTCCTAACAGCAAGAGTTCTTTTCTGGTAAGCAGAGTCACTATTGTGCTCAAATGGCCATACACAGTGTAAAAAGCACTCGCGTCTGTTCCCAGCAAGTGCAGCGTATTGGACGCAAGAGAAGCTACTGTTCTTGTCAGTTTCCTAAGCAGAGTTGAAGTAGACATGTCCCGTGTGTGTAGGAAGCACAGTTATTTTGTTCTGAGCAAGCTCACTGTTCTGGCCATATAGGAAACACACTAGAGTAAAATAGTGCTGCTTTCTCAAAAGCAGAGTGTGTTTCCTGTAAGGCGAGCTAGAGTTGAATTCCCTTTCATAAACGGAGTTGAATCACATGCAGTTTCTGGTCCTAACAGCAAGAGTTCTTTTCTGGTAAGCAGAGTCACTATTGTGCTCAAATGGCCATACACAGTGCAAAAAGCACTAGCGTCTGTTCCCAGCAAGTGCAGCGTATTGGACGCAAGAGAAGCTACTGTTCTTGTCAGTTTCCTAAGCAGAGTTGAAGTAGACATGTCCCGTGTGTGTAGGAAGCACAGTTCTTTTGTTCTGAGCAAGCTCACTGTTCTGGCCATATAGGAAACACACTAGAGTAAAATAGTGCTGCTTTCTCAAAAGCAGAGTGTGTTTCCTGTAAGGCGAGCTAGAGTTGAATTCCCTTTCATAAACGGAGTTGAATCACATGCAGTTTCTGCTCCTAACAGCAAGAGTTCTTTTCTGGTAAAGAGAGTCACTATTGTGCTCAAATGGCCATACACAGTGCAAATAGCACTCGCGTATGTTCCCAGCAAGTGCAGTGTTTTGGATGCAAGAGAAGCTACTGTTCTTGTCAGTTTCCTAAGCAGAGTTGAAGTAGATATGGCCCGTGTGTGTAGGAAGCACAGTTCTTTTGTTCTGAGCAAGCTCACTGTTCTGTCCTTATAGGAAACACACTAGAGTAAAATAGTGCTGCTTTCTCAAAAGCAGAGTGTGTTTCCTGTAAGGCGAGCTAGAGTTGAATTCCCTTTCATAAACGGAGTTGAATCACATGCAGTTTCTGGTCCTAACAGCAAGAGTTCTTTTCTGGTAAGCAGAGTCACTATTGTGCTCAAATGGCCATACACAGTGCAAAAAGCACTCGCGTCTGTTCCCAGCAAGTGCAGCGTATTGGACGCAAGAGAAGCTACTGTTCTTGTCAGTTTCCTAAGCAGAGTTGAAGTAGACATGTCCCGTGTGTGTAGGAAGCACAGTTATTTTGTTCTGAGCAAGCTCACTGTTCTGGCCTTACAGGAAACACACTAGAGTAAAATAGTGCTGCTTTCTCAAAAGCAGAGTGTGTTTCCTGTAAGGCGAGCTAGAGTTGAATTCCCTTTCATAAACGGAGTTGAATCACATGCAGTTTCTGGTCCTAACAGCAAGAGTTCTTTTCTGTTAAAGAGAGTCACTATTGTGCTCAAATGGCCATACACAGTGCAAATAGCACTCGCGTATGTTCCCAGCAAGTGCAGTGTTTTGGATGCAAGAGAAGCTACTGTTCTTGTCAGTTTCCTAAGCAGAGTTGAAGTAGATATGGCCCGTGTGTGTAGGAAGCACAGTTCTTTTGTTCTGAGCAAGCTCACTGTTCTGGCCTTATAGGAAACACACTAGAGTAAAATAGTGCTGCTTTCTCAAAAGCAGAGTGTGTTTCCTGTAAGGCGAGCTAGAGTTGAATTCCCTTTCATAAACGGAGTTGAATCACATGCAGTTTCTGGTCCTAACAGCAAGAGTTCTTTTCTGGTAAGCAGAGTCACTATTGTGCTCAAATGGCCATACACAGTGCAAAAAGCACTCGCGTCTGTTCCCAGCAAGTGCAGCGTATTGGACGCAAGAGAAGCTACTGTTCTTGTCAGTTTCCTAAGCAGAGTTGAAGTAGACATGTCCCGTGTGTGTAGGAAGCACAGTTATTTTGTTCTGAGCAAGCTCACTGTTCTGGCCATATAGGAAACACAGTAGAGTAGAAGAGTGCTGCTTTCTCAAAAGCAGAGTATGTTTCTTGTAAGGCGAGCTAGAGTTGAATTCCCTTTCATAAACGGAGTTGAATCACATGCAGTTTCTGGTCCTAACAGCAAGAGTTCTTTTCTGGTAAAGAGAGTCACTATTGTGCTCAAATGGCCATACACAGTGCAAATAGCACTCGCGTCTGTTCCCAGCAAGTGCAGTGTTTTGGATGCAAGAGAAGCTACTGTTCTTGTCAGTTTCCTAAGCAGAGTTGAAGTAGATATGGCCCGTGTGTGTAGGAAGCACAGTTCTTTTGTTCTGAGCAAGCTCACTGTTCTGGCCATATAGGAAACACAGTAGAGTAGAAGAGTGCTGCTTTCTCAAAAGCAGAGTATATTTCTTGTAAGGCGAGCTAGAGTTGAATTCCCTTTCATAAACGGAGTTGAATCACATGCAGTTTCTGGTCCTAACAGCAAGAGTTCTTTTCTGGTAAGCAGAGTCACTATTGTGCTCAAATGGCCATACACAGTGCAAAAAGCACTCGCGTCTGTTCCCAGCAAGTGCAGCGTATTGGACGCAAGAGAAGCTACTGTTCTTGTCAGTTTCCTAAGCAGAGTTGAAGTAGACATGTCCCGTGTGTGTAGGAAGCACAGTTCTTTTGTTCTGAGCAAGCTCACTGTTCTGGCCATATAGGAAACACACTAGAGTAAAATAGTGCTGCTTTCTCAAAAGCAGAGTGTGTTTCCTGTAAGGCGAGCTAGAGTTGAATTCCCTTTCATAAACGGAGTTGAATCACATGCAGTTTCTGCTCCTAACAGCAAGAGTTCTTTTCTGGTAAAGAGAGTCACTATTGTGCTCAAATGGCCATACACAGTGCAAATAGCACTCGCGTATGTTCCCAGCAAGTGCAGTGTTTTGGATGCAAGAGAAGCTACTGTTCTTGTCAGTTTCCTAAGCAGAGTTGAAGTAGATATGGCCCGTGTGTGTAGGAAGCACAGTTCTTTTGTTCTGAGCAAGCTCACTGTTCTGTCCTTATAGGAAACACACTAGAGTAAAATAGTGCTGCTTTCTCAAAAGCAGAGTGTGTTTCCTGTAAGGCGAGCTAGAGTTGAATTCCCTTTCATAAACGGAGTTGAATCACATGCAGTTTCTGGTCCTAACAGCAAGAGTTCTTTTCTGGTAAGCAGAGTCACTATTGTGCTCAAATGGCCATACACAGTGCAAAAAGCACTCGCGTCTGTTCCCAGCAAGTGCAGCGTATTGGACGCAAGAGAAGCTACTGTTCTTGTCAGTTTCCTAAGCAGAGTTGAAGTAGACATGTCCCGTGTGTGTAGGAAGCACAGTTATTTTGTTCTGAGCAAGCTCACTGTTCTGGCCATATAGGAAACACAGTAGAGTAGAAGAGTGCTGCTTTCTCAAAAGCAGAGTATATTTCTTGAAAGGCGAGCTAGAGTTGAATTCCCTTTCATAAACGGAGTTGAATCACATGCAGTTTCTGGTCCTAACAGCAAGAGTTCTTTTCTGGTAAAGAGAGTCACTATTGTGCTCAAATGGCCATACACAGTGCAAATAGCACTCGCGTATGTTCCCAGCAAGTGCAGTGTTTTGGATGCAAGAGAAGCTACTGTTCTTGTCAGTTTCCTAAGCAGAGTTGAAGTAGATATGGCCCGTGTGTGTAGGAAGCACAGTTCTTTTGTTCTGAGCAAGCTCACTGTTCTGGCCATATAGGAAACACAGTAGAGTAGAAGAGTGCTGCTTTCTCAAAAGCAGAGTATATTTCTTGTAAGGCGAGCTAGAGTTGAATTCCCTTTCATAAACGGAGTTGAATCACATGCAGTTTCTGGTCCTAACAGCAAGAGTTCTTTTCTGGTAAGCAGAGTCACTATTGTGCTCAAATGGCCATACACAGTGCAAAAAGCACTAGCGTCTGTTCCCAGCAAGTGCAGCGTATTGGACGCAAGAGAAGCTACTGTTCTTGTCAGTTTCCTAAGCAGAGTTGAAGTAGACATGTCCCGTGTGTGTAGGAAGCACAGTTATTTTGTTCTGAGCAAGCTCACTGTTCTGGCCATATAGGAAACACACTAGAGTAAAATAGTGCTGCTTTCTCAAAAGCAGAGTGTGTTTCCTGTAAGGCGAGCTAGAGTTGAATTCCCTTTCATAAACGGAGTTGAATCACATGCAGTTTCTGGTCCTAACAGCAAGAGTTCTTTTCTGGTAAGCAGAGTCACTATTGTGCTCAAATGGCCATACACAGTGCAAAAAGCACTCGCGTCTGTTCCCAGCAAGTGCAGCGTATTGGACGCAAGAGAAGCTACTGTTCTTGTCAGTTTCCTAAGCAGAGTTGAAGTAGACATGTCCCGTGTGTGTAGGAAGCACAGTTATTTTGTTCTGAGCAAGCTCACTGTTCTGGCCTTACAGGAAACACACTAGAGTAAAATAGTGCTGCTTTCTCAAAAGCAGAGTGTGTTTCCTGTAAGGCGAGCTAGAGTTGAATTCCCTTTCATAAACGGAGTTGAATCACATGCAGTTTCTGGTCCTAACAGCAAGAGTTCTTTTCTGTTAAAGAGAGTCACTATTGTGCTCAAATGGCCATACACAGTGCAAATAGCACTCGCGTCTGTTCCCAGCAAGTGCAGTGTTTTGGATGCAAGAGAAGCTACTGTTCTTGTCAGTTTCCTAAGCAGAGTTGAAGTAGATATGGCCCGTGTGTGTAGGAAGCACAGTTCTTTTGTTCTGAGCAAGCTCACTGTTCTGGCCATATAGGAAACACAGTAGAGTAGAAGAGTGCTGCTTTCTCAAAAGCAGAGTATATTTCTTGAAAGGCGAGCTAGAGTTGAATTCCCTTTCATAAACGGAGTTGAATCACATGCAGTTTCTGGTCCTAACAGCAAGAGTTCTTTTCTGGTAAAGAGAGTCACTATTGTGCTCAAATGGCCATACACAGTGCAAATAGCACTCGCGTCTGTTCCCAGCAAGTGCAGTGTTTTGGATGCAAGAGAAGCTACTGTTCTTGTCAGTTTCCTAAGCAGAGTTGAAGTAGATATGGCCCGTGTGTGTAGGAAGCACAGTTATTTTGTTCTGAGCAAGCTCACTGTTCTGGCCTTACAGGAAACACACTAGAGTAAAATAGTGCTGCTTTCTCAAAAGCAGAGTGTGTTTCCTGTAAGGCGAGCTAGAGTTGAATTCCCTTTCATAAACGGAGTTGAATCACATGCAGTTTCTGGTCCTAACAGCAAGAGTTCTTTTCTGGTAAAGAGAGTCACTATTGTGCTCAAATGGCCATACACAGTGCAAATAGCACTCGCGTCTGTTCCCAGCAAGTGCAGTGTTTTGGATGCAAGAGAAGCTACTGTTCTTGTCAGTTTCCTAAGCAGAGTTGAAGTAGATATGGCCCGTGTGTGTAGGAAGCCCAGTTCTTTTGTTCTGAGCAAGCTCACTGTTCTGGCCATATAGGAAACACAGTAGAGTAGAAGAGTGCTGCTTTCTCAAAAGCAGAGTATGTTTCTTGTAAGGCGAGCTAGAGTTGAATTCCCTTTCATAAACGGAGTTGAATCACATGCAGTTTCTGGTCCTAACAGCAAGAGTTCTTTTCTGTTAAAGAGAGTCACTATTGTGCTCAAATGGCCATACACAGTGCAAATAGCACTCGCGTCTGTTCCCAGCAAGTGCAGTGTTTTGGATGCAAGAGAAGCTACTGTTCTTGTCAGTTTCCTAAGCAGAGTTGAAGTAGATATGGCCCGTGTGTGTAGGAAGCACAGTTCTTTTGTTCTGAGCAAGCTCACTGTTCTGGCCATATAGGAAACACAGTAGAGTAGAAGAGTGCTGCTTTCTCAAAAGCAGAGTATGTTTCTTGTAAGGCGAGCTAGAGTTGAATTCCCTTTCATAAACGGAGTTGAATCACATGCAGTTTCTGGTCCTAACAGCAAGAGTTCTTTTCTGGTAAGCAGAGTCACTATTGTGCTCAAATGGCCATACACAGTGTAAAAAGCACTCGCGTCTGTTCCCAGCAAGTGCAGCGTATTGGACGCAAGAGAAGCTACTGTTCTTGTCAGTTTCCTAAGCAGAGCTGAAGTAGACATGTCCCGTGTGTGTAGGAAGCACAGTTATTTTGTTCTGAGCAAGCTCACTGTTCTGGCCATATAGGAAACACACTAGAGTAAAATAGTGCTGCTTTCTCAAAAGCAGAGTGTGTTTCCTGTAAGGCGAGCTAGAGTTGAATTCCCTTTCATAAACGGAGTTGAATCACATGCAGTTTCTGGTCCTAACAGCAAGAGTTCTTTTCTGGTAAGCAGAGTCACTATTGTGCTCAAATGGCCATACACAGTGCAAATAGCACTCGCGTCTGTTCCCAGCAAGTGCAGTGTTTTGGATGCAAGAGAAGCTACTGTTCTTGTCAGTTTCCTAAGCAGAGTTGAAGTAGATATGGCCCGTGTGTGTAGGAAGCACAGTTCTTTTGTTCTGAGCAAGCTCACTGTTCTGTCCTTATAGGAAACACACTAGAGTAAAATAGTGCTGCTTTCTCAAAAGCAGAGTGTGTTTCCTGTAAGGCGAGCTAGAGTTGAATTCCCTTTCATAAACGGAGTTGAATCACATGCAGTTTCTGGTCCTAACAGCAAGAGTTCTTTTCTGGTAAGCAGAGTCACTATTGTGCTCAAATGGCCATACACAGTGCAAAAAGCACTCGCGTCTGTTCCCAGCAAGTGCAGCGTATTGGACGCAAGAGAAGCTACTGTTCTTGTCAGTTTCCTAAGCAGAGTTGAAGTAGACATGTCCCGTGTGTGTAGGAAGCACAGTTATTTTGTTCTGAGCAAGCTCACTGTTCTGGCCTTACAGGAAACACACTAGAGTAAAATAGTGCTGCTTTCTCAAAAGCAGAGTGTGTTTCCTGTAAGGCGAGCTAGAGTTGAATTCCCTTTCATAAACGGAGTTGAATCACATGCAGTTTCTGGTCCTAACAGCAAGAGTTCTTTTCTGTTAAAGAGAGTCACTATTGTGCTCAAATGGCCATACACAGTGCAAATAGCACTCGCGTATGTTCCCAGCAAGTGCAGTGTTTTGGATGCAAGAGAAGCTACTGTTCTTGTCAGTTTCCTAAGCAGAGTTGAAGTAGATATGGCCCGTGTGTGTAGGAAGCACAGTTCTTTTGTTCTGAGCAAGCTCACTGTTCTGGCCTTATAGGAAACACACTAGAGTAAAATAGTGCTGCTTTCTCAAAAGCAGAGTGTGTTTCCTGTAAGGCGAGCTAGAGTTGAATTCCCTTTCATAAACGGAGTTGAATCACATGCAGTTTCTGGTCCTAACAGCAAGAGTTCTTTTCTGGTAAGCAGAGTCACTATTGTGCTCAAATGGCCATACACAGTGCAAAAAGCACTCGCGTCTGTTCCCAGCAAGTGCAGCGTATTGGATGCAAGAGAAGCTACTGTTCTTGTCAGTTTCCTAAGCAGAGTTGAAGTAGACATGTCCCGTGTGTGTAGGAAGCACAGTTATTTTGTTCTGAGCAAGCTCACTGTTCTGGCCATATAGGAAACACAGTAGAGTAGAAGAGTGCTGCTTTCTCAAAAGCAGAGTATATTTCTTGTAAGGCGAGCTAGAGTTGAATTCCCTTTCATAAACGGAGTTGAATCACATGCAGTTTCTGGTCCTAACAGCAAGAGTTCTTTTCTGGTAAAGAGAGTCACTATTGTGCTCAAATGGCCATACACAGTGCAAATAGCACTCGCGTATGTTCCCAGCAAGTGCAGTGTTTTGGATGCAAGAGAAGCTACTGTTCTTGTCAGTTTCCTAAGCAGAGTTGAAGTAGATATGGCCCGTGTGTGTAGGAAGCACAGTTCTTTTGTTCTGAGCAAGCTCACTGTTCTGGCCATATAGGAAACACAGTAGAGTAGAAGAGTGCTGCTTTCTCAAAAGCAGAGTATATTTCTTGTAAGGCGAGCTAGAGTTGAATTCCCTTTCATAAACGGAGTTGAATCACATGCAGTTTCTGGTCCTAACAGCAAGAGTTCTTTTCTGGTAAGCAGAGTCACTATTGTGCTCAAATGGCCATACACAGTGCAAAAAGCACTCGCGTCTGTTCCCAGCAAGTGCAGCGTATTGGACGCAAGAGAAGCTACTGTTCTTGTCAGTTTCCTAAGCAGAGTTGAAGTAGACATGTCCCGTGTGTGTAGGAAGCACAGTTATTTTGTTCTGAGCAAGCTCACTGTTCTGGCCATATAGGAAACACACTAGAGTAAAATAGTGCTGCTTTCTCAAAAGCAGAGTGTGTTTCCTGTAAGGCGAGCTAGAGTTGAATTCCCTTTCATAAACGGAGTTGAATCACATGCAGTTTCTGGTCCTAACAGCAAGAGTTCTTTTCTGGTAAGAGAGTCACTATTGTGCTCAAATGGCCATACACAGTGCAAAAAGCACTCGCGTCTGTTCCCAGCAAGTGCAGTGTTTTGGATGCAAGAGAAGCTACTGTTCTTGTCAGTTTCCTAAGCAGAGTTGAAGTAGACATGTCCCGTGTGTGTAGGAAGCACAGTTATTTTGTTCTGAGCAAGCTCACTGTTCTGGCCTTACAGGAAACACACTAGAGTAAAATAGTGCTGCTTTCTCAAAAGCAGAGTGTGTTTCCTGTAAGGCGAGCTAGAGTTGAATTCCCTTTCATAAACGGAGTTGAATCACATGCAGTTTCTGGTCCTAACAGCAAGAGTTCTTTTCTGTTAAAGAGAGTCACTATTGTGCTCAAATGGCCATACACAGTGCAAATAGCACTCGCGTC
Source organism: Peromyscus californicus insignis (assembly GCF_007827085.1). Classification (NCBI taxonomy): domain Eukaryota; kingdom Metazoa; phylum Chordata; class Mammalia; order Rodentia; family Cricetidae; genus Peromyscus; species Peromyscus californicus. Next base: position 37,972 of record NW_026294381.1, read on the forward strand.
TGTTCCCAGCAAGTGCAGTGTTTTGGATGCAAGAGAAGCTACTGTTCTTGTCAGTTTCCTAAGCAGAGTTGAAGTAGATATGGCCCGTGTGTGTAGGAAGCACAGTTCTTTTGTTCTGAGCAAGCTCACTGTTCTGGCCATATAGGAAACACAGTAGAGTAGAAGAGTGCTGCTTTCTCAAAAGCAGAGTATGTTTCTTGTAAGGCGAGCTAGAGTTGAATTCCCTTTCATAAACGGAGTTGAATCACATGCAGTTTCTGGTCCTAACAGCAAGAGTTCTTTTCTGGTAAAGAGAGTCACTATTGTGCTCAAATGGCCATACACAGTGCAAATAGCACTCGCGTCTGTTCCCAGCAAGTGCAGTGTTTTGGATGCAAGAGAAGCTACTGTTCTTGTCAGTTTCCTAAGCAGAGTTGAAGTAGATATGGCCCGTGTGTGTAGGAAGCACAGTTCTTTTGTTCTGAGCAAGCTCACTGTTCTGGCCATATAGGAAACACAGTAGAGTAGAAGAGTGCTGCTTTCTCAAAAGCAGAGTATGTTTCTTGTAAGGCGAGCTAGAGTTGAATTCCCTTTCATAAACGGAGTTGAATCACATGCAGTTTCTGGTCCTAACAGCAAGAGTTCTTTTCTGGTAAGCAGAGTCACTATTGTGCTCAAATGGCCATACACAGTGTAAAAAGCACTCGCGTCTGTTCCCAGCAAGTGCAGCGTATTGGACGCAAGAGAAGCTACTGTTCTTGTCAGTTTCCTAAGCAGAGTTGAAGTAGACATGTCCCGTGTGTGTAGGAAGCACAGTTATTTTGTTCTGAGCAAGCTCACTGTTCTGGCCTTATATGAAACACACTAGAGTTAAATAGTGCTGCTTTCTCAAAAGCAGAGTGTGTTTACTGTAAGGCGAGCTAGAGTTGAATTCCGTTTCATAAACGGAGTTGAATCACATGCAGTTTCTGGTCCTAACAGCAAGAGTTCTTTTCTGGTAAAGAGTCACTATTGTGCTCAAATGGCCATACACAGTGCAAATAGCACTCGCGTCTGTTCCCAGCAAGTGCAGTGTTTTGGATGCAAGAGAAGCTGCTGTTCTTGTCAGTTTCCTAAGCAGAGTTGAAGTAGATATGGCCCGTGTGTGTAGGAAGCACAGTTCTTTTGTTCTGAGCAAGCTCACTGTTCTGGCCATATAGGAAACACAGTAGAGTTGAAGAGTGCTGCTTTCTCAAAAGCAGAGTATGTTTCTTGTAAGGCGAGCTAGAGTTGAATTCCCTTTCATAAACGGAGTTGAATCACATGCAGTTTCTGGTCCTAACAGCAAGAGTTCTTTTCTGGTAAGCAGAGTCACTATTGTGCTCAAATGGCCATACACAGTGCAAAAAGCACTCGCGTATGTTCCCAGCAAGTGCAGTGTTTTGGATGCAAGAGAAGCTACTGTTCTTGTCAGTTTCCTAAGCAGAGTTGAAGTAGATATGGCCCGTGTGTGTAGGAAGCACAGTTCTTTTGTTCTGAGCAAGCTCACTGTTCTGGCCATATAGGAAACACAGTAGAGTAGAAGAGTGCTGCTTTCTCAAAAGCAGAGTATATTTCTTGTAAGGCGAGCTAGAGTTGAATTCCCTTTCATAAACGGAGTTGAATCACATGCAGTTTCTGGTCCTAACAGCAAGAGTTCTTTTCTGGTAAAGAGAGTCACTATTGTGCTCAAATGGCCATACACAGTGCAAATAGCACTCGCGTATGTTCCCAGCAAGTGCAGTGTTTTGGATGCAAGAGAAGCTACTGTTCTTGTCAGTTTCCTAAGCAGAGTTGAAGTAGATATGGCCCGTGTGTGTAGGAAGCACAGTTCTTTTGTTCTGAGCAAGCTCACTGTTCTGGCCATATAGGAAACACAGTAGAGTAGAAGAGTGCTGCTTTCTCAAAAGCAGAGTATATTTCTTGTAAGGCGAGCTAGAGTTGAATTCCCTTTCATAAACGGAGTTGAATCACATGCAGTTTCTGGTCCTAACAGCAAGAGTTCTTTTCTGGTAAGCAGAGTCACTATTGTGCTCAAATGGCCATACACAGTGCAAAAAGCACTCGCGTCTGTTCCCAGCAAGTGCAGCGTATTGGACGCAAGAGAAGCTACTGTTCTTGTCAGTTTCCTAAGCAGAGTTGAAGTAGACATGTCCCGTGTGTGTAGGAAGCACAGTTATTTTGTTCTGAGCAAGCTCACTGTTCTGGCCATATAGGAAACACACTAGAGTAAAATAGTGCTGCTTTCTCAAAAGCAGAGTGTGTTTCCTGTAAGGCGAGCTAGAGTTGAATTCCCTTTCATAAACGGAGTTGAATCACATGCAGTTTCTGGTCCTAACAGCAAGAGTTCTTTTCTGGTAAGCAGAGTCACTATTGTGCTCAAATGGCCATACACAGTGCAAATAGCACTCGCGTCTGTTCCCAGCAAGTGCAGCGTTTTGGACGCAAGAGAAGCTACTGTTCTTGTCAGTTTCCTAAGCAGAGTTGAAGTAGACATGTCCCGTGTGTGTAGGAAGCACAGTTATTTTGTTCTGAGCAAGCTCACTGTTCTGGCCATATAGGAAACACAGTAGAGTAGAAGAGTGCTGCTTTCTCAAAAGCAGAGTATGTTTCTTGTAAGGCGAGCTAGAGTTGAATTCCCTTTCATAAACGGAGTTGAATCACATGCAGTTTCTGGTCCTAACAGCAAGAGTTCTTTTCTGGTAAAGAGAGTCACTATTGTGCTCAAATGGCCATACACAGTGCAAATAGCACTCGCGTATGTTCCCAGCAAGTGCAGTGTTTTGGATGCAAGAGAAGCTACTGTTCTTGTCAGTTTCCTAAGCAGAGTTGAAGTAGATATGGCCCGTGTGTGTAGGAAGCACAGTTCTTTTGTTCTGAGCAAGCTCACTGTTCTGGCCATATAGGAAACACACTAGAGTAGAAGAGTGCTGCTTTCTCAAAAGCAGAGTATATTTCTTGTAAGGCGAGCTAGAGTTGAATTCCCTTTCATAAACGGAGTTGAATCACATGCAGTTTCTGGTCCTAACAGCAAGAGTTCTTTTCTGGTAAGCAGAGTCACTATTGTGCTCAAATGGCCATACACAGTGCAAAAAGCACTCGCGTCTGTTCCCAGCAAGTGCAGCGTATTGGACGCAAGAGAAGCTACTGTTCTTGTCAGTTTCCTAAGCAGAGTTGAAGTAGACATGTCCCGTGTGTGTAGGAAGCACAGTTATTTTGTTCTGAGCAAGCTCACTGTTCTGGCCTTACAGGAAACACACTAGAGTAAAATAGTGCTGCTTTCTCAAAAGCAGAGTGTGTTTCCTGTAAGGCGAGCTAGAGTTGAATTCCCTTTCATAAACGGAGTTGAATCACATGCAGTTTCTGGTCCTAACAGCAAGAGTTCTTTTCTGTTAAAGAGAGTCACTATTGTGCTCAAATGGCCATACACAGTGCAAATAGCACTCGCGTCTGTTCCCAGCAAGTGCAGTGTTTTGGATGCAAGAGAAGCTACTGTTCTTGTCAGTTTCCTAAGCAGAGTTGAAGTAGATATGGCCCGTGTGTGTAGGAAGCACAGTTCTTTTGTTCTGAGCAAGCTCACTGTTCTGGCCATATAGGAAACACAGTAGAGTAGAAGAGTGCTGCTTTCTCAAAAGCAGAGTATATTTCTTGAAAGGCGAGCTAGAGTTGAATTCCCTTTCATAAACGGAGTTGAATCACATGCAGTTTCTGGTCCTAACAGCAAGAGTTCTTTTCTGGTAAAGAGAGTCACTATTGTGCTCAAATGGCCATACACAGTGCAAATAGCACTCGCGTCTGTTCCCAGCAAGTGCAGTGTTTTGGATGCAAGAGAAGCTACTGTTCTTGTCAGTTTCCTAAGCAGAGTTGAAGTAGATATGGCCCGTGTGTGTAGGAAGCACAGTTCTTTTGTTCTGAGCAAGCTCACTGTTCTGGCCATATAGGAAACACACTAGAGTAAAATAGTGCTGCTTTCTCAAAAGCAGAGTGTGTTTCCTGTAAGGCGAGCTAGAGTTGAATTCCCTTTCATAAACGGAGTTGAATCACATGCAGTTTCTGGTCCTAACAGCAAGAGTTCTTTTCTGTTAAAGAGAGTCACTATTGTGCTCAAATGGCCATACACAGTGCAAATAGCACTCGCGTCTGTTCCCAGCAAGTGCAGTGTTTTGGATGCAAGAGAAGCTACTGTTCTTGTCAGTTTCCTAAGCAGAGTTGAAGTAGATATGGCCCGTGTGTGTAGGAAGCCCAGTTCTTTTGTTCTGAGCAAGCTCACTGTTCTGGCCATATAGGAAACACAGTAGAGTAGAAGAGTGCTGCTTTCTCAAAAGCAGAGTATGTTTCTTGTAAGGCGAGCTAGAGTTGAATTCCCTTTCATAAACGGAGTTGAATCACATGCAGTTTCTGGTCCTAACAGCAAGAGTTCTTTTCTGTTAAAGAGAGTCACTATTGTGCTCAAATGGCCATACACAGTGCAAATAGCACTCGCGTCTGTTCCCAGCAAGTGCAGTGTTTTGGATGCAAGAGAAGCTACTGTTCTTGTCAGTTTCCTAAGCAGAGTTGAAGTAGATATGGCCCGTGTGTGTAGGAAGCACAGTTCTTTTGTTCTGAGCAAGCTCACTGTTCTGGCCATATAGGAAACACAGTAGAGTAGAAGAGTGCTGCTTTCTCAAAAGCAGAGTATGTTTCTTGTAAGGCGAGCTAGAGTTGAATTCCCTTTCATAAACGGAGTTGAATCACATGCAGTTTCTGGTCCTAACAGCAAGAGTTCTTTTCTGGTAAGCAGAGTCACTATTGTGCTCAAATGGCCATACACAGTGTAAAAAGCACTCGCGTCTGTTCCCAGCAAGTGCAGCGTATTGGACGCAAGAGAAGCTACTGTTCTTGTCAGTTTCCTAAGCAGAGTTGAAGTAGACATGTCCCGTGTGTGTAGGAAGCACAGTTATTTTGTTCTGAGCAAGCTCACTGTTCTGGCCTTATATGAAACACACTAGAGTTAAATAGTGCTGCTTTCTCAAAAGCAGAGTGTGTTTACTGTAAGGCGAGCTAGAGTTGAATTCCGTTTCATAAACGGAGTTGAATCACATGCAGTTTCTGGTCCTAACAGCAAGAGTTCTTTTCTGGTAAAGAGTCACTATTGTGCTCAAATGGCCATACACAGTGCAAATAGCACTCGCGTCTGTTCCCAGCAAGTGCAGTGTTTTGGATGCAAGAGAAGCTGCTGTTCTTGTCAGTTTCCTAAGCAGAGTTGAAGTAGATATGGCCCGTGTGTGTAGGAAGCACAGTTCTTTTGTTCTGAGCAAGCTCACTGTTCTGGCCATATAGGAAACACAGTAGAGTTGAAGAGTGCTGCTTTCTCAAAAGCAGAGTATGTTTCTTGTAAGGCGAGCTAGAGTTGAATTCCCTTTCATAAACGGAGTTGAATCACATGCAGTTTCTGGTCCTAACAGCAAGAGTTCTTTTCTGGTAAGCAGAGTCACTATTGTGCTCAAATGGCCATACACAGTGCAAAAAGCACTCGCGTATGTTCCCAGCAAGTGCAGTGTTTTGGATGCAAGAGAAGCTACTGTTCTTGTCAGTTTCCTAAGCAGAGTTGAAGTAGATATGGCCCGTGTGTGTAGGAAGCACAGTTCTTTTGTTCTGAGCAAGCTCACTGTTCTGGCCATATAGGAAACACAGTAGAGTAGAAGAGTGCTGCTTTCTCAAAAGCAGAGTATATTTCTTGTAAGGCGAGCTAGAGTTGAATTCCCTTTCATAAACGGAGTTGAATCACATGCAGTTTCTGGTCCTAACAGCAAGAGTTCTTTTCTGGTAAGCAGAGTCACTATTGTGCTCAAATGGCCATACACAGTGCAAAAAGCACTAGCGTCTGTTCCCAGCAAGTGCAGCGTATTGGACGCAAGAGAAGCTACTGTTCTTGTCACTTTCCTAAGCAGAGTTGAAGTAGACATGTCCCGTGTGTGTAGGAAGCACAGTTCTTTTGTTCTGAGCAAGCTCACTGTTCTGGCCATATAGGAAACACACTAGAGTAAAATAGTGCTGCTTTCTCAAAAGCAGAGTGTGTTTCCTGTAAGGCGAGCTAGAGTTGAATTCCCTTTCATAAACGGAGTTGAATCACATGCAGTTTCTGCTCCTAACAGCAAGAGTTCTTTTCTGGTAAAGAGAGTCACTATTGTGCTCAAATGGCCATACACAGTGCAAATAGCACTCGCGTCTGTTCCCAGCAAGTGCAGTGTTTTGGATGCAAGAGAAGCTACTGTTCTTGTCAGTTTCCTAAGCAGAGTTGAAGTAGATATGGCCCGTGTGTGTAGGAAGCACAGTTCTTTTGTTCTGAGCAAGCTCACTGTTCTGGCCATATAGGAAACACACTAGAGTAGAAATAGTGCTGCTTTCTCAAAAGCAGAGTGTGTTTCCTGTAAGGCGAGCTAGAGTTGAATTCCCTTTCATAAACGGAGTTGAATCACATGCAGTTTCTGGTCCTAACAGCAAGAGTTCTTTTCTGTTAAAGAGAGTCACTATTGTGCTCAAATGGCCATACACAGTGCAAATAGCACTCGCGTCTGTTCCCAGCAAGTGCAGTGTTTTGGATGCAAGAGAAGCTACTGTTCTTGTCAGTTTCCTAAGCAGAGTTGAAGTAGATATGGCCCGTGTGTGTAGGAAGCACAGTTCTTTTGTTCTGAGCAAGCTCACTGTTCTGGCCATATAGGAAACACAGTAGAGTAGAAGAGTGCTGCTTTCTCAAAAGCAGAGTATGTTTCTTGTAAGGCGAGCTAGAGTTGAATTCCCTTTCATAAACGGAGTTGAATCACATGCAGTTTCTGGTCCTAACAGCAAGAGTTCTTTTCTGGTAAGCAGAGTCACTATTGTGCTCAAATGGCCATACACAGTGCAAAAAGCACTCGCGTCTGTTCCCAGCAAGTGCAGCGTATTGGACGCAAGAGAAGCTACTGTTCTTGTCAGTTTCCTAAGCAGAGTTGAAGTAGACATGTCCCGTGTGTGTAGGAAGCACAGTTCTTTTGTTCTGAGCAAGCTCACTGTTCTGGCCTTACAGGAAACACACTAGAGTAATATAGTGCTGCTTTCTCAAAAGCAGAGTGTGTTTCCTGTAAGGCGAGCTAGAGTTGAATTCCCTTTCATAAACGGAGTTGAATCACATGCAGTTTCTGGTCCTAACAGCAAGAGTTCTTTTCTGGTAAAGAGAGTCACTATTGTGCTCAAATGGCCATACACAGTGCAAATAGCACTCGCGTCTGTTCCCAGCAAGTGCAGTGTTTTGGATGCAAGAGAAGCTACTGTTCTTGTCAGTTTCCTAAGCAGAGTTGAAGTAGATATGGCCCGTGTGTGTAGGAAGCACAGTTCTTTTGTTCTGAGCAAGCTCACTGTTCTGGCCATATAGGAAACACAGTAGAGTAGAAGAGTGCTGCTTTCTCAAAAGCAGAGTATATTTCTTGTAAGGCGAGCTAGAGTTGAATTCCCTTTCATAAACGGAGTTGAATCACATGCAGTTTCTGGTCCTAACAGCAAGAGTTCTTTTCTGGTAAGCAGAGTCACTATTGTGCTCAAATGGCCATACACAGTGCAAAAAGCACTCGCGTCTGTTCCCAGCAAGTGCAGCGTATTGGACGCAAGAGAAGCTACTGTTCTTGTCAGTTTCCTAAGCAGAGTTGAAGTAGATATGGCCCGTGTGTGTAGGAAGCACAGTTCTTTTGTTCTGAGCAAGCTCACTGTTCTGGCCTTATAGGAAACACACTAGAGTAAAATAGTGCTGCTTTCTCAAAAGCAGAGTGTTTTTCCTGTAAGGCGAGCTAGAGTTGAATTCCCTTTCATAAACGGAGTTGAATCACATGCAGTTTCTGGTCCTAACAGCAAGAGTTCTTTTCTGGTAAGCAGAGTCACTATTGTGCTCAAATGGCCATACACAGTGCAAAAAGCACTCGCGTCTGTTCCCAGCAAGTGCAGCGTATTGGACGCAAGAGAAGCTACTGTTCTTGTCAGTTTCCTAAGCAGAGTTGAAGTAGACATGTCCCGTGTGTGTAGGAAGCACAGTTATTTTGTTCTGAGCAAGCTCACTGTTCTGGCCATATAGGAAACACAGTAGAGTAGAAGAGTGCTGCTTTCTCAAAAGCAGAGTATATTTCTTGAAAGGCGAGCTAGAGTTGAATTCCCTTTCATAAACGGAGTTGAATCACATGCAGTTTCTGGTCCTAACAGCAAGAGTTCTTTTCTGGTAAAGAGAGTCACTATTGTGCTCAAATGGCCATACACAGTGCAAATAGCACTCGCGTATGTTCCCAGCAAGTGCAGTGTTTTGGATGCAAGAGAAGCTACTGTTCTTGTCAGTTTCCTAAGCAGAGTTGAAGTAGATATGGCCCGTGTGTGTAGGAAGCACAGTTCTTTTGTTCTGAGCAAGCTCACTGTTCTGGCCATATAGGAAACACAGTAGAGTAGAAGAGTGCTGCTTTCTCAAAAGCAGAGTATATTTCTTGTAAGGCGAGCTAGAGTTGAATTCCCTTTCATAAACGGAGTTGAATCACATGCAGTTTCTGGTCCTAACAGCAAGAGTTCTTTTCTGGTAAGCAGAGTCACTATTGTGCTCAAATGGCCATACACAGTGCAAAAAGCACTCGCGTCTGTTCCCAGCAAGTGCAGCGTATTGGACGCAAGAGAAGCTACTGTTCTTGTCAGTTTCCTAAGCAGAGCTGAAGTAGACATGTCCCGTGTGTGTAGGAAGCACAGTTCTTTTGTTCTGAGCAAGCTCACTGTTCTGGCCATATAGGAAACACACTAGAGTAAAATAGTGCTGCTTTCTCAAAAGCAGAGTGTGTTTCCTGTAAGGCGAGCTAGAGTTGAATTCCCTTTCATAAACGGAGTTGAATCACATGCAGTTTCTGCTCCTAACAGCAAGAGTTCTTTTCTGGTAAAGAGAGTCACTATTGTGCTCAAATGGCCATACACAGTGCAAATAGCACTCGCGTATGTTCCCAGCAAGTGCAGTGTTTTGGATGCAAGAGAAGCTACTGTTCTTGTCAGTTTCCTAAGCAGAGTTGAAGTAGATATGGCCCGTGTGTGTAGGAAGCCCAGTTCTTTTGTTCTGAGCAAGCTCACTGTTCTGGCCATATAGGAAACACAGTAGAGTAGAAGAGTGCTGCTTTCTCAAAAGCAGAGTATGTTTCCTGTAAGGCGAGCTAGAGTTGAATTCCCTTTCATAAACGGAGTTGAATCACATGCAGTTTCTGGTCCTAACAGCAAGAGTTCTTTTCTGTTAAAGAGAGTCACTATTGTGCTCAAATGGCCATACACAGTGCAAATAGCACTCGCGTCTGTTCCCAGCAAGTGCAGTGTTTTGGACGCAAGAGAAGCTACTGTTCTTGTCAGTTTCCTAAGCAGAGTTGAAGTAGATATGGCCCGTGTGTGTAGGAAGCACAGTTCTTTTGTTCTGAGCAAGCTCACTGTTCTGGCCATATAGGAAACACAGTAGAGTAGAAGAGTGCTGCTTTCTCAAAAGCAGAGTATGTTTCTTGTAAGGCGAGCTAGAGTTGAATTCCCTTTCATAAACGGAGTTGAATCACATGCAGTTTCTGGTCCTAACAGCAAGAGTTCTTTTCTGGTAAGCAGAGTCACTATTGTGCTCAAATGGCCATACACAGTGTAAAAAGCACTCGCGTCTGTTCCCAGCAAGTGCAGCGTATTGGACGCAAGAGAAGCTACTGTTCTTGTCAGTTTCCTAAGCAGAGTTGAAGTAGACATGTCCCGTGTGTGTAGGAAGCACAGTTATTTTGTTCTGAGCAATCTCACTGTTCTGGCCTTATATGAAACACACTAGAGTTAAATAGTGCTGCTTTCTCAAAAGCAGAGTGTGTTTACTGTAAGGCGAGCTAGAGTTGAATTCCGTTTCATAAACGGAGTTGAATCACATGCAGTTTCTGGTCCTAACAGCAAGAGTTCTTTTCTGGTAAAGAGTCACTATTGTGCTCAAATGGCCATACACAGTGCAAATAGCACTCGCGTCTGTTCCCAGCAAGTGCAGTGTTTTGGATGCAAGAGAAGCTGCTGTTCTTGTCAGTTTCCTAAGCAGAGTTGAAGTAGATATGGCCCGTGTGTGTAGGAAGCACAGTTCTTTTGTTCTGAGCAAGCTCACTGTTCTGGCCATATAGGAAACACAGTAGAGTTGAAGAGTGCTGCTTTCTCAAAAGCAGAGTATGTTTCTTGTAAGGCGAGCTAGAGTTGAATTCCCTTTCATAAACGGAGTTGAATCACATGCAGTTTCTGGTCCTAACAGCAAGAGTTCTTTTCTGGTAAGCAGAGTCACTATTGTGCTCAAATGGCCATACACAGTGCAAAAAGCACTCGCGTATGTTCCCAGCAAGTGCAGTGTTTTGGATGCAAGAGAAGCTACTGTTCTTGTCAGTTTCCTAAGCAGAGTTGAAGTAGATATGGCCCGTGTGTGTAGGAAGCACAGTTCTTTTGTTCTGAGCAAGCTCACTGTTCTGGCCATATAGGAAACACAGTAGAGTAGAAGAGTGCTGCTTTCTCAAAAGCAGAGTATATTTCTTGTAAGGCGAGCTAGAGTTGAATTCCCTTTCATAAACGGAGTTGAATCACATGCAGTTTCTGGTCCTAACAGCAAGAGTTCTTTTCTGGTAAGCAGAGTCACTATTGTGCTCAAATGGCCATACACAGTGCAAAAAGCACTAGCGTCTGTTCCCAGCAAGTGCAGCGTATTGGACGCAAGAGAAGCTACTGTTCTTGTCACTTTCCTAAGCAGAGTTGAAGTAGACATGTCCCGTGTGTGTAGGAAGCACAGTTCTTTTGTTCTGAGCAAGCTCACTGTTCTGGCCATATAGGAAACACACTAGAGTAAAATAGTGCTGCTTTCTCAAAAGCAGAGTGTGTTTCCTGTAAGGCGAGCTAGAGTTGAATTCCCTTTCATAAACGGAGTTGAATCACATGCAGTTTCTGCTCCTAACAGCAAGAGTTCTTTTCTGGTAAAGAGAGTCACTATTGTGCTCAAATGGCCATACACAGTGCAAATAGCACTCGCGTCTGTTCCCAGCAAGTGCAGTGTTTTGGATGCAAGAGAAGCTACTGTTCTTGTCAGTTTCCTAAGCAGAGTTGAAGTAGATATGGCCCGTGTGTGTAGGAAGCACAGTTCTTTTGTTCTGAGCAAGCTCACTGTTCTGGCCTTATAGGAAACACACTAGAGTAAAATAGTGCTGCTTTCTCAAAAGCAGAGTGTGTTTCCTGTAAGGCGAGCTAGAGTTGAATTCCCTTTCATAAACGGAGTTGAATCACATGCAGTTTCTGGTCCTAACAGCAAGAGTTCTTTTCTGTTAAAGAGAGTCACTATTGTGCTCAAATGGCCATACACAGTGCAAATAGCACTCGCGTCTGTTCCCAGCAAGTGCAGTGTTTTGGATGCAAGAGAAGCTACTGTTCTTGTCAGTTTCCTAAGCAGAGTTGAAGTAGATATGGCCCGTGTGTGTAGGAAGCACAGTTATTTTGTTCTGAGCAAGCTCACTGTTCTGGCCATATAGGAAACACAGTAGAGTAGAAGAGTGCTGCTTTCTCAAAAGCAGAGTGTGTTTCCTGTAAGGCGAGCTAGAGTTGAATTCCCTTTCATAAACGGAGTTGAATCACATGCAGTTTCTGGTCCTAACAGCAAGAGTTCTTTTCTGTTAAAGAGAGTCACTATTGTGCTCAAATGGCCATACACAGTGCAAATAGCACTCGCGTCTGTTCCCAGCAAGTGCAGTGTTTTGGATGCAAGAGAAGCTACTGTTCTTGTCAGTTTCCTAAGCAGAGTTGAAGTAGATATGGCCCGTGTGTGTAGGAAGCACAGTTCTTTTGTTCTGAGCAAGCTCACTGTTCTGGCCATATAGGAAACACAGTAGAGTAGAAGAGTGCTGCTTTCTCAAAAGCAGAGTATGTTTCTTGTAAGGCGAGCTAGAGTTGAATTCCCTTTCATAAACGGAGTTGAATCACATGCAGTTTCTGGTCCTAACAGCAAGAGTTCTTTTCTGGTAAGCAGAGTCACTATTGTGCTCAAATGGCCATACACAGTGCAAAAAGCACTCGCGTCTGTTCCCAGCAAGTGCAGCGTATTGGACGCAAGAGAAGCTACTGTTCTTGTCAGTTTCCTAAGCAGAGTTGAAGTAGACATGTCCCGTGTGTGTAGGAAGCACAGTTATTTTGTTCTGAGCAAGCTCACTGTTCTGGCCTTACAGGAAACACACTAGAGTAAATAGTGCTGCTTTCTCAAAAGCAGAGTGTGTTTCCTGTAAGGCGAGCTAGAGTTGAATTCCCTTTCATAAACGGAGTTGAATCACATGCAGTTTCTGGTCCTAACAGCAAGAGTTCTTTTCTGGTAAAGAGAGTCACTATTGTGCTCAAATGGCCATACACAGTGCAAATAGCACTCGCGTCTGTTCCCAGCAAGTGCAGTGTTTTGGATGCAAGAGAAGCTACTGTTCTTGTCAGTTTCCTAAGCAGAGTTGAAGTAGATATGGCCCGTGTGTGTACGAAGCACAGTTCTTTTGTTCTGAGCAAGCTCACTGTTCTGGCCATATAGGAAACACAGTAGAGTAGAAGAGTGCTGCTTTCTCAAAAGCAGAGTATATTTCTTGTAAGGCGAGCTAGAGTTGAATTCCCTTTCATAAACGGAGTTCTGGAATCACATGCAGTTTCTGGTCCTAACAGCAAGAGTTCTTTTCTGGTAAGCAGAGTCACTATTGTGCTCAAATGGCCATACACAGTGCAAAAAGCACTCGCGTCTGTTCCCAGCAAGTGCAGCGTATTGGACGCAAGAGAAGCTACTGTTCTTGTCAGTTTCCTAAGCAGAGTTGAAGTAGATATGGCCCGTGTGTGTAGGAAGCACAGTTCTTTTGTTCTGAGCAAGCTCACTGTTCTGTCCTTATAGGAAACACACTAGAGTAAAATAGTGCTGCTTTCTCAAAAGCAGAGTGTTTTTCCTGTAAGGCGAGCTAGAGTTGAATTCCCTTTCATAAACGGAGTTGAATCACATGCAGTTTCTGGTCCTAACAGCAAGAGTTCTTTTCTGGTAAGCAGAGTCACTATTGTGCTCAAATGGCCATACACAGTGCAAAAAGCACTCGCGTCTGTTCCCAGCAAGTGCAGCGTATTGGACGCAAGAGAAGCTACTGTTCTTGTCAGTTTCCTAAGCAGAGTTGAAGTAGACATGTCCCGTGTGTGTAGGAAGCACAGTTATTTTGTTCTGAGCAAGCTCACTGTTCTGGCCATATAGGAAACACAGTAGAGTAGAAGAGTGCTGCTTTCTCAAAAGCAGAGTATATTTCTTGAAAGGCGAGCTAGAGTTGAATTCCCTTTCATAAACGGAGTTGAATCACATGCAGTTTCTGGTCCTAACAGCAAGAGTTCTTTTCTGGTAAAGAGAGTCACTATTGTGCTCAAATGGCCATACACAGTGCAAATAGCACTCGCGTATGTTCCCAGCAAGTGCAGTGTTTTGGATGCAAGAGAAGCTACTGTTCTTGTCAGTTTCCTAAGCAGAGTTGAAGTAGATATGGCCCGTGTGTGTAGGAAGCACAGTTCTTTTGTTCTGAGCAAGCTCACTGTTCTGGCCATATAGGAAACACAGTAGAGTAGAAGAGTGCTGCTTTCTCAAAAGCAGAGTATATTTCTTGTAAGGCGAGCTAGAGTTGAATTCCCTTTCATAAACGGAGTTGAATCACATGCAGTTTCTGGTCCTAACAGCAAGAGTTCTTTTCTGGTAAGCAGAGTCACTATTGTGCTCAAATGGCCATACACAGTGCAAAAAGCACTCGCGTCTGTTCCCAGCAAGTGCAGCGTATTGGACGCAAGAGAAGCTACTGTTCTTGTCAGTTTCCTAAGCAGAGCTGAAGTAGACATGTCCCGTGTGTGTAGGAAGCACAGTTATTTTGTTCTGAGCAAGCTCACTGTTCTGGCCATATAGGAAACACACTAGAGTAAAATAGTGCTGCTTTCTCAAAAGCAGAGTGTGTTTCCTGTAAGGCGAGCTAGAGTTGAATTCCCTTTCATAAACGGAGTTGAATCACATGCAGTTTCTGCTCCTAACAGCAAGAGTTCTTTTCTGGTAAAGAGAGTCACTATTGTGCTCAAATGGCCATACACAGTGCAAATAGCACTCGCGTCTGTTCCCAGCAAGTGCAGTGTTTTGGATGCAAGAGAAGCTACTGTTCTTGTCAGTTTCCTAAGCAGAGTTGAAGTAGATATGGCCCGTGTGTGTAGGAAGCACAGTTATTTTGTTCTGAGCAAGCTCACTGTTCTGGCCATATAGGAAACACAGTAGAGTAGAAGAGTGCTGCTTTCTCAAAAGCAGAGTATGTTTCCTGTAAGGCGAGCTAGAGTTGAATTCCCTTTCATAAACGGAGTTGAATCACATGCAGTTTCTGGTCCTAACAGCAAGAGTTCTTTTCTGTTAAAGAGAGTCACTATTGTGCTCAAATGGCCATACACAGTGCAAATAGCACTCGCGTCTGTTCCCAGCAAGTGCAGTGTTTTGGACGCAAGAGAAGCTACTGTTCTTGTCAGTTTCCTAAGCAGAGTTGAAGTAGATATGGCCCGTGTGTGTAGGAAGCACAGTTCTTTTGTTCTGAGCAAGCTCACTGTTCTGGCCATATAGGAAACACAGTAGAGTAGAAGAGTGCTGCTTTCTCAAAAGCAGAGTATGTTTCTTGTAAGGCGAGCTAGAGTTGAATTCCCTTTCATAAACGGAGTTGAATCACATGCAGTTTCTGGTCCTAACAGCAAGAGTTCTTTTCTGGTAAGCAGAGTCACTATTGTGCTCAAATGGCCATACACAGTGTAAAAAGCACTCGCGTCTGTTCCCAGCAAGTGCAGCGTATTGGACGCAAGAGAAGCTACTGTTCTTGTCAGTTTCCTAAGCAGAGTTGAAGTAGACATGTCCCGTGTGTGTAGGAAGCACAGTTATTTTGTTCTGAGCAAGCTCACTGTTCTGGCCTTATATGAAACACACTAGAGTTAAATAGTGCTGCTTTCTCAAAAGCAGAGTGTGTTTACTGTAAGGCGAGCTAGAGTTGAATTCCGTTTCATAAACGGAGTTGAATCACATGCAGTTTCTGGTCCTAACAGCAAGAGTTCTTTTCTGGTAAAGAGTCACTATTGTGCTCAAATGGCCATACACAGTGCAAATAGCACTCGCGTCTGTTCCCAGCAAGTGCAGTGTTTTGGATGCAAGAGAAGCTGCTGTTCTTGTCAGTTTCCTAAGCAGAGTTGAAGTAGATATGGCCCGTGTGTGTAGGAAGCACAGTTCTTTTGTTCTGAGCAAGCTCACTGTTCTGGCCATATAGGAAACACAGTAGAGTTGAAGAGTGCTGCTTTCTCAAAAGCAGAGTATGTTTCTTGTAAGGCGAGCTAGAGTTGAATTCCCTTTCATAAACGGAGTTGAATCACATGCAGTTTCTGGTCCTAACAGCAAGAGTTCTTTTCTGGTAAGCAGAGTCACTATTGTGCTCAAATGGCCATACACAGTGCAAAAAGCACTCGCGTATGTTCCCAGCAAGTGCAGTGTTTTGGATGCAAGAGAAGCTACTGTTCTTGTCAGTTTCCTAAGCAGAGTTGAAGTAGATATGGCCCGTGTGTGTAGGAAGCACAGTTCTTTTGTTCTGAGCAAGCTCACTGTTCTGGCCATATAGGAAACACAGTAGAGTAGAAGAGTGCTGCTTTCTCAAAAGCAGAGTATATTTCTTGTAAGGCGAGCTAGAGTTGAATTCCCTTTCATAAACGGAGTTGAATCACATGCAGTTTCTGGTCCTAACAGCAAGAGTTCTTTTCTGGTAAGCAGAGTCACTATTGTGCTCAAATGGCCATACACAGTGCAAAAAGCACTAGCGTCTGTTCCCAGCAAGTGCAGCGTATTGGACGCAAGAGAAGCTACTGTTCTTGTCAGTTTCCTAAGCAGAGTTGAAGTAGATATGGCCCGTGTGTGTAGGAAGCACAGTTCTTTTGTTCTGAGCAAGCTCACTGTTCTGGTTATATAGGAAACACAGTAGAGTAGAAGAGTGCTGCTTTCTCAAAAGCAGAGTATATTTCTTGTAAGGCGAGCTAGAGTTGAATTCCCTTTCATAAACGGAGTTGAATCACATGCAGTTTCTGGTCCTAACAGCAAGAGTTCTTTTCTGGTAAGCAGAGTCACTATTGTGCTCAAATGGCCATACACAGTGCAAAAAGCACTCGCGTCTGTTCCCAGCAAGTGCAGCGTATTGGATGCAAGAGAAGCTACTGTTCTTGTCAGTTTCCTAAGCAGAGTTGAAGTAGACATGTCCCGTGTGTGTAGGAAGCACAGTTATTTTGTTCTGAGCAAGCTCACTCTTCTGGCCTTACAGGAAACACACTAGAGTAAAATAGTGCTGCTTTCTCAAAAGCAGAGTGTGTTTCCTGTAAGGCGAGCTAGAGTTGAATTCCCTTTCATAAACGGAGTTGAATCACATGCAGTTTCTGGTCCTAACAGCAAGAGTTCTTTTCTGGTAAAGAGAGTCACTATTGTGCTCAAATGGTCATACACAGTGCAAATAGCACTCGCGTCTGTTCCCAGCAAGTGCAGTGTTTTGGATGCAAGAGAAGCTACTGTTCTTGTCAGTTTCCTAAGCAGAGTTGAAGTAGATATGGCCCGTGTGTGTAGGAAGCAAAGTTATTTTGTTCTGAGCAAGCTCCCTGTTCTGGCCATATAGGAAACACAGTAGAGTAGAAGAGTGCTGCTTTCTCAAAAGCAGAGTATATTTCTTGTAAGGCGAGCTAGAGTTGAATTCCCTTTCATAAACGGAGTTGAATCACATGCAGTTTCTGGTCCTAACAGCAAGAGTTCTTTTCTGGTAAGCAGAGTCACTATTGTGCTCAAATGGCCATACACAGTGCAAAAAGCACTCGCGTCTGTTCCCAGCAAGTGCAGCGTATTGGACGCAAGAGAAGCTACTGTTCTTGTCAGTTTCCTAAGCAGAGTTGAAGTAGACATGTCCCGTGTGTGTAGGAAGCACAGTTATTTTGTTCTGAGCAAGCTCACTCTTCTGGCCTTACAGGAAACACACTAGAGTAAAATAGTGCTGCTTTCTCAAAAGCAGAGTGTGTTTCCTGTAAGGCGAGCTAGAGTTGAATTCCCTTTCATAAACGGAGTTGAATCACATGCAGTTTCTGGTCCTAACAGCAAGAGTTCTTTTCTGGTAACGAGAGTCACTATTGTGCTCAAATGGCCATACACAGTGCAAATAGCACTCGCGTATGTTCCCAGCAAGTGCAGTGTTTTGGATGCAAGAGAAGCTACTGTTCTTGTCAGTTTCCTAAGCAGAGTTGAAGTAGATATGGCCCGTGTGTGTAGGAAGCACAGTTCTTTTGTTCTGAGCACGCTCACTGTTCTGTCCTTATAGGAAACACACTAGAGTAAAATAGTGCTGCTTTCTCAAAAGCAGAGTGTTTTTCCTGTAAGGCGAGCTAGAGTTGAATTCCCTTTCATAAACGGAGTTGAATCACATGCAGTTTCTGGTCCTAACAGCAAGAGTTCTTTTCTGGTAAGCAGAGTCACTATTGTGCTCAAATGGCCATACACAGTGCAAAAAGCACTCGCGTCTGTTCCCAGCAAGTGCAGCGTATTGGACGCAAGAGAAGCTACTGTTCTTGTCAGTTTCCTAAGCAGAGTTGAAGTAGACATGTCCCGTGTGTGTAGGAAGCACAGTTATTTTGTTCTGAGCAAGCTCACTGTTCTGGCCATATAGGAAACACACTAGAGTAAAATAGTGCTGCTTTCTCAAAAGCAGAGTGTGTTTCCTGTAAGGCGAGCTAGAGTTGAATTCCCTTTCATAAACGGAGTTGAATCACATGCAGTTTCTGGTCCTAACAGCAAGAGTTCTTTTCTGGTAAAGAGTCACTATTGTGCTCAAATGGCCATACACAGTGCAAATAGCACTCGCGTCTGTTCCCAGCAAGTGCAGTGTTTTGGATGCAAGAGAAGCTACTGTTCTTGTCAGTTTCCTAAGCAGAGTTGAAGTAGATATGGCCCGTGTGTGTAGGAAGCACAGTTATTTTGTTCTGAGCAAGCTCACTGTTCTGGCCATATAGGAAACACACTAGAGTAAAATAGTGCTGCTTTCTCAAAAGCAGAGTGTGTTTCCTGTAAGGCGAGCTAGAGTTGAATTCCCTTTCATAAACGGAGTTGAATCACATGCAGTTTCTGGTCCTAACAGCAAGAGTTCTTTTCTGGTAAGCAGAGTCACTATTGTGCTCAAATGGCCATACACAGTGTAAAAAGCACTCGCGTCTGTTCCCAGCAAGTGCAGTGTTTTGGATGCAAGAGAAGCTACTGTTCTTGTCAGTTTCCTAAGCAGAGCTGAAGTAGACATGTCCCGTGTGTGTAGGAAGCACAGTTATTTTGTTCTGAGCAAGCTCACTGTTCTGGCCATATAGGAAACACACTAGAGTAAAATAGTGCTGCTTTCTCAAAAGCAGAGTGTGTTTCCTGTAAGGCGAGCTAGAGTTGAATTCCCTTTCATAAACGGAGTTGAATCACATGCAGTTTCTGGTCCTAACAGCAAGAGTTCTTTTCTGGTAAGCAGAGTCACTATTGTGCTCAAATGGTCATACACAGTGCAAAAAGCACTCGCGTCTGTTCCCAGCAAGTGCAGCGTATTGGATGCAAGAGAAGCTACTGTTCTTGTCAGTTTCCTAAGCAGAGTTGAAGTAGATATGGCCCGTGTGTGTAGGAAGCAAAGTTCTTTTGTTCTGAGCAAGCTCCCTGTTCTGGCCATATAGGAAACACAGTAGAGTAGAAGAGTGCTGCTTTCTCAAAAGCAGAGTATATTTCTTGTAAGGCGAGCTAGAGTTGAATTCCCTTTCATAAACGGAGTTGAATCACATGCAGTTTCTGGTCCTAACAGCAAGAGTTCTTTTCTGGTAAGCAGAGTCACTATTGTGCTCAAATGGCCATACACAGTGCAAAAAGCACTCGCGTCTGTTCCCAGCAAGTGCAGCGTATTGGACGCAAGAGAAGCTACTGTTCTTGTCAGTTTCCTAAGCAGAGTTGAAGTAGACATGTCCCGTGTGTGTAGGAAGCACAGTTATTTTGTTCTGAGCAAGCTCACTGTTCTGGCCATATAGGAAACACACTAGAGTAAAATAGTGCTGCTTTCTCAAAAGCAGAGTGTGTTTCCTGTCAGGCGAGCTAGAGTTGAATTCCCTTTCATAAACGGAGTTGAATCACATGCAGTTTCTGGTCCTAACAGCAAGAGTTCTTTTCTGGTAACGAGAGTCACTATTGTGCTCAAATGGCCATACACAGTGCAAATAGCACTCGCGTATGTTCCCAGCAAGTGCAGTGTTTTGGATGCAAGAGAAGCTACTGTTCTTGTCAGTTTCCTAAGCAGAGTTGAAGTAGATATGGCCCGTGTGTGTAGGAAGCACAGTTCTTTTGTTCTGAGCACGCTCACTGTTCTGTCCTTATAGGAAACACACTAGAGTAAAATAGTGCTGCTTTCTCAAAAGCAGAGTGTTTTTCCTGTAAGGCGAGCTAGAGTTGAATTCCCTTTCATAAACGGAGTTGAATCACATGCAGTTTCTGGTCCTAACAGCAAGAGTTCTTTTCTGGTAAGCAGAGTCACTATTGTGCTCAAATGGCCATACACAGTGCAAAAAGCACTCGCGTCTGTTCCCAGCAAGTGCAGCGTATTGGACGCAAGAGAAGCTACTGTTCTTGTCAGTTTCCTAAGCAGAGCTGAAGTAGACATGTCCCGTGTGTGTAGGAAGCACAGTTATTTTGTTCTGAGCAAGCTCACTGTTCTGGCCATATAGGAAACACACTAGAGTAAAATAGTGCTGCTTTCTCAAAAGCAGAGTGTGTTTCCTGTAAGGCGAGCTAGAGTTGAATTCCCTTTCATAAACGGAGTTGAATCACATGCAGTTTCTGGTCCTAACAGCAAGAGTTCTTTTCTGGTAAGCAGAGTCACTATTGTGCTCAAATGGCCATACACAGTGCAAATAGCACTCGCGTCTGTTCCCAGCAAGTGCAGTGTTTTGGATGCAAGAGAAGCTACTGTTCTTGTCAGTTTCCTAAGCAGAGTTGAAGTAGATATGGCCCGTGTGTGTAGGAAGCACAGTTCTTTTGTTCTGAGCAAGCTCACTGTTCTGGCCATATAGGAAACACACTAGAGTAAAATAGTGCTGCTTTCTCAAAAGCAGAGTGTGTTTCCTGTAAGGCGAGCTAGAGTTGAATTCCCTTTCATAAACGGAGTTGAATCACATGCAGTTTCTGGTCCTAACAGCAAGAGTTCTTTTCTGGTAGAGTCACTATTGTGCTCAAATGGCCATACACAGTGTAAAAAGCACTCGCGTCTGTTCCCAGCAAGTGCAGTGTTTTGGATGCAAGAGAAGCTACTGTTCTTGTCAGTTTCCTAAGCAGAGTTGAAGTAGACATGTCCCGTGTGTGTAGGAAGCACAGTTATTTTGTTCTGAGCAAGCTCACTGTTCTGGCCATATAGGAAACACACTAGAGTAAAATAGTGCTGCTTTCTCAAAAGCAGAGTGTGTTTCCTGTAAGGCGAGCTAGAGTTGAATTCCCTTTCATAAACGGAGTTGAATCACATGCAGTTTCTGGTCCTAACAGCAAGAGTTCTTTTCTGGTAAGCAGAGTCACTATTGTGCTCAAATGGCCATACACAGTGCAAAAAGCACTCGCGTCTGTTCCCAGCAAGTGCAGCGTATTGGACGCAAGAGAAGCTACTGTTCTTGTCAGTTTCCTAAGCAGAGTTGAAGTAGACATGTCCCGTGTGTGTAGGAAGCACAGTTATTTTGTTCTGAGCAAGCTCACTGTTCTGGCCATATAGGAAACACACTAGAGTAAAATAGTGCTGCTTTCTCAAAAGCAGAGTGTGTTTCCTGTAAGGCGAGCTAGAGTTGAATTCCCTTTCATAAACGGAGTTGAATCACATGCAGTTTCTGGTCCTAACAGCAAGAGTTCTTTTCTGTTAAAGAGAGTCACTATTGTGCTCAAATGGCCATACACAGTGCAAAAAGCACTCGCCTATGTTCCCAGCAAGTGCAGTGTTTTGGATGCAAGAGAAGCTACTGTTCTTGTCAGTTTCCTAAGCAGAGTTGAAGTAGATATGGCCCGTGTGTGTAGGAAGCACAGTTCTTTTGTTCTGAGCAAGCTCACTGTTCTGGCCATATAGGAAACACAGTAGAGTAGAAGAGTGCTGCTTTCTCAAAAGCAGAGTATATTTCTTGTAAGGCGAGCTAGAGTTGAATTCCCTTTCATAAACGGAGTTGAATCACATGCAGTTTCTGGTCCTAACAGCAAGAGTTCTTTTCTGGTAAGCAGAGTCACTATTGTGCTCAAATGGCCATACACAGTGCAAAAAGCACTCGCGTCTGTTCCCAGCAAGTGCAGCGTATTGGACGCAAGAGAAGCTACTGTTCTTGTCAGTTTCCTAAGCAGAGTTGAAGTAGACATGTCCCGTGTGTGTAGGAAGCACAGTTATTTTGTTCTGAGCAAGCTCACTCTTCTGGCCTTACAGGAAACACACTAGAGTAAAATAGTGCTGCTTTCTCAAAAGCAGAGTGTGTTTCCTGTAAGGCGAGCTAGAGTTGAATTCCCTTTCATAAACGGAGTTGAATCACATGCAGTTTCTGGTCCTAACAGCAAGAGTTCTTTTCTGGTAAAGAGAGTCACTATTGTGCTCAAATGGTCATACACAGTGCAAATAGCACTCGCGTCTGTTCCCAGCAAGTGCAGTGTTTTGGATGCAAGAGAAGCTACTGTTCTTGTCAGTTTCCTAAGCAGAGTTGAAGTAGATATGGCCCGTGTGTGTAGGAAGCAAAGTTCTTTTGTTCTGAGCAAGCTCCCTGTTCTGGCCATATAGGAAACACAGTAGAGTAGAAGAGTGCTGCTTTCTCAAAAGCAGAGTATATTTCTTGTAAGGCGAGCTAGAGTTGAATTCCCTTTCATAAACGGAGTTGAATCACATGCAGTTTCTGGTCCTAACAGCAAGAGTTCTTTTCTGGTAAGCAGAGTCACTATTGTGCTCAAATGGCCATACACAGTGCAAAAAGCACTCGCGTCTGTTCCCAGCAAGTGCAGCGTATTGGACGCAAGAGAAGCTACTGTTCTTGTCAGTTTCCTAAGCAGAGTTGAAGTAGACATGTCCCGTGTGTGTAGGAAGCACAGTTATTTTGTTCTGAGCAAGCTCACTGTTCTGGCCATATAGGAAACACACTAGAGTAAAATAGTGCTGCTTTCTCAAAAGCAGAGTGTGTTTCCTGTAAGGCGAGCTAGAGTTGAATTCCCTTTCATAAACGGAGTTGAATCACATGCAGTTTCTGGTCCTAACAGCAAGAGTTCTTTTCTGGTAACGAGAGTCACTATTGTGCTCAAATGGCCATACACAGTGCAAATAGCACTCGCGTATGTTCCCAGCAAGTGCAGTGTTTTGGATGCAAGAGAAGCTACTGTTCTTGTCAGTTTCCTAAGCAGAGTTGAAGTAGATATGGCCCGTGTGTGTAGGAAGCACAGTTCTTTTGTTCTGAGCACGCTCACTGTTCTGTCCTTATAGGAAACACACTAGAGTAAAATAGTGCTGCTTTCTCAAAAGCAGAGTGTTTTTCCTGTAAGGCGAGCTAGAGTTGAATTCCCTTTCATAAACGGAGTTGAATCACATGCAGTTTCTGGTCCTAACAGCAAGAGTTCTTTTCTGGTAAGCAGAGTCACTATTGTGCTCAAATGGCCATACACAGTGCAAAAAGCACTAGCGTCTGTTCCCAGCAAGTGCAGCGTATTGGACGCAAGAGAAGCTACTGTTCTTGTCAGTTTCCTAAGCAGAGTTGAAGTAGACATGTCCCGTGTGTGTAGGAAGCACAGTTATTTTGTTCTGAGCAAGCTCACTGTTCTGGCCATATAGGAAACACACTAGAGTAAAATAGTGCTGCTTTCTCAAAAGCAGAGTGTGTTTCCTGTAAGGCGAGCTAGAGTTGAATTCCCTTTCATAAACGGAGTTGAATCACATGCAGTTTCTGGTCCTAACAGCAAGAGTTCTTTTCTGGTAAGCAGAGTCACTATTGTGCTCAAATGGCCATACACAGTGCAAATAGCACTCGCGTCTGTTCCCAGCAAGTGCAGTGTTTTGGATGCAAGAGAAGCTACTGTTCTTGTCAGTTTCCTAAGCAGAGTTGAAGTAGATATGGCCCGTGTGTGTAGGAAGCACAGTTATTTTGTTCTGAGCAAGCTCACTGTTCTGGCCATATAGGAAACACACTAGAGTAAAATAGTGCTGCTTTCTCAAAAGCAGAGTGTGTTTCCTGTAAGGCGAGCTAGAGTTGAATTCCCTTTCATAAACGGAGTTGAATCACATGCAGTTTCTGGTCCTAACAGCAAGAGTTCTTTTCTGGTAAGCAGAGTCACTATTGTGCTCAAATGGCCATACACAGTGTAAAAAGCACTCGCGTCTGTTCCCAGCAAGTGCAGTGTTTTGGATGCAAGAGAAGCTACTGTTCTTGTCAGTTTCCTAAGCAGAGCTGAAGTAGACATGTCCCGTGTGTGTAGGAAGCACAGTTATTTTGTTCTGAGCAAGCTCACTGTTCTGGCCATATAGGAAACACACTAGAGTAAAATAGTGCTGCTTTCTCAAAAGCAGAGTGTGTTTCCTGTAAGGCGAGCTAGAGTTGAATTCCCTTTCATAAACGGAGTTGAATCACATGCAGTTTCTGGTCCTAACAGCAAGAGTTCTTTTCTGGTAAGCAGAGTCACTATTGTGCTCAAATGGCCATACACAGTGCAAAAAGCACTCGCGTCTGTTCCCAGCAAGTGCAGCGTATTGGACGCAAGAGAAGCTACTGTTCTTGTCAGTTTCCTAAGCAGAGCTGAAGTAGACATGTCCCGTGTGTGTAGGAAGCACAGTTATTTTGTTCTGAGCAAGCTCACTGTTCTGGCCATATAGGAAACACACTAGAGTAAAATAGTGCTGCTTTCTCAAAAGCAGAGTGTGTTTCCTGTAAGGCGAGCTAGAGTTGAATTCCCTTTCATAAACGGAGTTGAATCACATGCAGTTTCTGGTCCTAACAGCAAGAGTTCTTTTCTGGTAAGCAGAGTCACTATTGTGCTCAAATGGCCATACACAGTGCAAAAAGCACTCGCCTATGTTCCCAGCAAGTGCAGTGTTTTGGATGCAAGAGAAGCTACTGTTCTTGTCAGTTTCCTAAGCAGAGTTGAAGTAGATATGGCCCGTGTGTGTAGGAAGCACAGTTCTTTTGTTCTGAGCAAGCTCACTGTTCTGGCCATATAGGAAACACAGTAGAGTAGAAGAGTGCTGCTTTCTCAAAAGCAGAGTATATTTCTTGTAAGGCGAGCTAGAGTTGAATTCCCTTTCATAAACGGAGTTGAATCACATGCAGTTTCTGGTCCTAACAGCAAGAGTTCTTTTCTGGTAAGCAGAGTCACTATTGTGCTCAAATGGCCATACACAGTGCAAAAAGCACTCGCGTCTGTTCCCAGCAAGTGCAGCGTATTGGACGCAAGAGAAGCTACTGTTCTTGTCAGTTTCCTAAGCAGAGTTGAAGTAGACATGTCCCGTGTGTGTAGGAAGCACAGTTATTTTGTTCTGAGCAAGCTCACTCTTCTGGCCTTACAGGAAACACACTAGAGTAAAATAGTGCTGCTTTCTCAAAAGCAGAGTGTGTTTCCTGTAAGGCGAGCTAGAGTTGAATTCCCTTTCATAAACGGAGTTGAATCACATGCAGTTTCTGGTCCTAACAGCAAGAGTTCTTTTCTGGTAAAGAGAGTCACTATTGTGCTCAAATGGTCATACACAGTGCAAATAGCACTCGCGTCTGTTCCCAGCAAGTGCAGTGTTTTGGATGCAAGAGAAGCTACTGTTCTTGTCAGTTTCCTAAGCAGAGTTGAAGTAGATATGGCCCGTGTGTGTAGGAAGCAAAGTTCTTTTGTTCTGAGCAAGCTCCCTGTTCTGGCCATATAGGAAACACAGTAGAGTAGAAGAGTGCTGCTTTCTCAAAAGCAGAGTATATTTCTTGTAAGGCGAGCTAGAGTTGAATTCCCTTTCATAAACGGAGTTGAATCACATGCAGTTTCTGGTCCTAACAGCAAGAGTTCTTTTCTGGTAAGCAGAGTCACTATTGTGCTCAAATGGCCATACACAGTGCAAAAAGCACTCGCGTCTGTTCCCAGCAAGTGCAGCGTATTGGACGCAAGAGAAGCTACTGTTCTTGTCAGTTTCCTAAGCAGAGTTGAAGTAGACATGTCCCGTGTGTGTAGGAAGCACAGTTATTTTGTTCTGAGCAAGCTCACTGTTCTGGCCATATAGGAAACACACTAGAGTAAAATAGTGCTGCTTTCTCAAAAGCAGAGTGTGTTTCCTGTAAGGCGAGCTAGAGTTGAATTCCCTTTCATAAACGGAGTTGAATCACATGCAGTTTCTGGTCCTAACAGCAAGAGTTCTTTTCTGGTAACGAGAGTCACTATTGTGCTCAAATGGCCATACACAGTGCAAATAGCACTCGCGTATGTTCCCAGCAAGTGCAGTGTTTTGGATGCAAGAGAAGCTACTGTTCTTGTCAGTTTCCTAAGCAGAGTTGAAGTAGATATGGCCCGTGTGTGTAGGAAGCACAGTTCTTTTGTTCTGAGCACGCTCACTGTTCTGTCCTTATAGGAAACACACTAGAGTAAAATAGTGCTGCTTTCTCAAAAGCAGAGTGTTTTTCCTGTAAGGCGAGCTAGAGTTGAATTCCCTTTCATAAACGGAGTTGAATCACATGCAGTTTCTGGTCCTAACAGCAAGAGTTCTTTTCTGGTAAGCAGAGTCACTATTGTGCTCAAATGGCCATACACAGTGCAAAAAGCACTCGCGTCTGTTCCCAGCAAGTGCAGCGTATTGGACGCAAGAGAAGCTACTGTTCTTGTCAGTTTCCTAAGCAGAGTTGAAGTAGACATGTCCCGTGTGTGTAGGAAGCACAGTTATTTTGTTCTGAGCAAGCTCACTGTTCTGGCCATATAGGAAACACAGTAGAGTAGAAGAGTGCTGCTTTCTCAAAAGCAGAGTATATTTCTTGAAAGGCGAGCTAGAGTTGAATTCCCTTTCATAAACGGAGTTGAATCACATGCAGTTTCTGGTCCTAACAGCAAGAGTTCTTTTCTGGTAAAGAGAGTCACTATTGTGCTCAAATGGCCATACACAGTGCAAATAGCACTCGCGTATGTTCCCAGCAAGTGCAGTGTTTTGGATGCAAGAGAAGCTACTGTTCTTGTCAGTTTCCTAAGCAGAGTTGAAGTAGATATGGCCCGTGTGTGTAGGAAGCACAGTTCTTTTGTTCTGAGCAAGCTCACTGTTCTGGCCATATAGGAAACACAGTAGAGTAGAAGAGTGCTGCTTTCTCAAAAGCAGAGTATATTTCTTGTAAGGCGAGCTAGAGTTGAATTCCCTTTCATAAACGGAGTTGAATCACATGCAGTTTCTGGTCCTAACAGCAAGAGTTCTTTTCTGGTAAGCAGAGTCACTATTGTGCTCAAATGGCCATACACAGTGCAAAAAGCACTAGCGTCTGTTCCCAGCAAGTGCAGCGTATTGGACGCAAGAGAAGCTACTGTTCTTGTCAGTTTCCTAAGCAGAGCTGAAGTAGACATGTCCCGTGTGTGTAGGAAGCACAGTTATTTTGTTCTGAGCAAGCTCACTGTTCTGGCCATATAGGAAACACACTAGAGTAAAATAGTGCTGCTTTCTCAAAAGCAGAGTGTGTTTCCTGTAAGGCGAGCTAGAGTTGAATTCCCTTTCATAAACGGAGTTGAATCACATGCAGTTTCTGGTCCTAACAGCAAGAGTTCTTTTCTGGTAAGCAGAGTCACTATTGTGCTCAAATGGCCATACACAGTGCAAATAGCACTCGCGTCTGTTCCCAGCAAGTGCAGTGTTTTGGATGCAAGAGAAGCTACTGTTCTTGTCAGTTTCCTAAGCAGAGTTGAAGTAGATATGGCCCGTGTGTGTAGGAAGCACAGTTATTTTGTTCTGAGCAAGCTCACTGTTCTGGCCATATAGGAAACACACTAGAGTAAAATAGTGCTGCTTTCTCAAAAGCAGAGTGTGTTTCCTGTAAGGCGAGCTAGAGTTGAATTCCCTTTCATAAACGGAGTTGAATCACATGCAGTTTCTGGTCCTAACAGCAAGAGTTCTTTTCTGGTAAGCAGAGTCACTATTGTGCTCAAATGGCCATACACAGTGTAAAAAGCACTCGCGTCTGTTCCCAGCAAGTGCAGCGTATTGGACGCAAGAGAAGCTACTGTTCTTGTCAGTTTCCTAAGCAGAGCTGAAGTAGACATGTCCCGTGTGTGTAGGAAGCACAGTTATTTTGTTCTGAGCAAGCTCACTGTTCTGGCCATATAGGAAACACACTAGAGTAAAATAGTGCTGCTTTCTCAAAAGCAGAGTGTGTTTCCTGTAAGGCGAGCTAGAGTTGAATTCCCTTTCATAAACGGAGTTGAATCACATGCAGTTTCTGGTCCTAACAGCAAGAGTTCTTTTCTGGTAAGCAGAGTCACTATTGTGCTCAAATGGCCATACACAGTGTAAAAAGCACTCGCGTCTGTTCCCAGCAAGTGCAGCGTATTGGACGCAAGAGAAGCTACTGTTCTTGTCAGTTTCCTAAGCAGAGTTGAAGTAGACATGTCCCGTGTGTGTAGGAAGCACAGTTATTTTGTTCTGAGCAAGCTCACTGTTCTGGCCATATAGGAAACACACTAGAGTAAAATAGTGCTGCTTTCTCAAAAGCAGAGTGTGTTTCCTGTAAGGCGAGCTAGAGTTGAATTCCCTTTCATAAACGGAGTTGAATCACATGCAGTTTCTGGTCCTAACAGCAAGAGTTCTTTTCTGGTAAGCAGAGTCACTATTGTGCTCAAATGGCCATACACAGTGCAAAAAGCACTCGCGTATGTTCCCAGCAAGTGCAGTGTTTTGGATGCAAGAGAAGCTACTGTTCTTGTCAGTTTCCTAAGCAGAGTTGAAGTAGATATGGCCCGTGTGTGTAGGAAGCACAGTTCTTTTGTTCTGAGCAAGCTCACTGTTCTGGCCATATAGGAAACACAGTAGAGTAGAAGAGTGCTGCTTTCTCAAAAGCAGAGTATATTTCTTGTAAGGCGAGCTAGAGTTGAATTCCCTTTCATAAACGGAGTTGAATCACATGCAGTTTCTGGTCCTAACAGCAAGAGTTCTTTTCTGGTAAGCAGAGTCACTATTGTGCTCAAATGGCCATACACAGTGCAAAAAGCACTCGCGTCTGTTCCCAGCAAGTGCAGCGTATTGGACGCAAGAGAAGCTACTGTTCTTGTCAGTTTCCTAAGCAGAGTTGAAGTAGACATGTCCCGTGTGTGTAGGAAGCACAGTTATTTTGTTCTGAGCAAGCTCACTCTTCTGGCCTTACAGGAAACACACTAGAGTAAAATAGTGCTGCTTTCTCAAAAGCAGAGTGTGTTTCCTGTAAGGCGAGCTAGAGTTGAATTCCCTTTCATAAACGGAGTTGAATCACATGCAGTTTCTGGTCCTAACAGCAAGAGTTCTTTTCTGGTAAAGAGAGTCACTATTGTGCTCAAATGGTCATACACAGTGCAAATAGCACTCGCGTCTGTTCCCAGCAAGTGCAGTGTTTTGGATGCAAGAGAAGCTACTGTTCTTGTCAGTTTCCTAAGCAGAGTTGAAGTAGATATGGCCCGTGTGTGTAGGAAGCAAAGTTCTTTTGTTCTGAGCAAGCTCCCTGTTCTGGCCATATAGGAAACACAGTAGAGTAGAAGAGTGCTGCTTTCTCAAAAGCAGAGTATATTTCTTGTAAGGCGAGCTAGAGTTGAATTCCCTTTCATAAACGGAGTTGAATCACATGCAGTTTCTGGTCCTAACAGCAAGAGTTCTTTTCTGGTAAGCAGAGTCACTATTGTGCTCAAATGGCCATACACAGTGCAAAAAGCACTCGCGTCTGTTCCCAGCAAGTGCAGCGTATTGGACGCAAGAGAAGCTACTGTTCTTGTCAGTTTCCTAAGCAGAGTTGAAGTAGACATGTCCCGTGTGTGTAGGAAGCACAGTTATTTTGTTCTGAGCAAGCTCACTGTTCTGGCCATATAGGAAACACACTAGAGTAAAATAGTGCTGCTTTCTCAAAAGCAGAGTGTGTTTCCTGTAAGGCGAGCTAGAGTTGAATTCCCTTTCATAAACGGAGTTGAATCACATGCAGTTTCTGGTCCTAACAGCAAGAGTTCTTTTCTGGTAACGAGAGTCACTATTGTGCTCAAATGGCCATACACAGTGCAAATAGCACTCGCGTATGTTCCCAGCAAGTGCAGTGTTTTGGATGCAAGAGAAGCTACTGTTCTTGTCAGTTTCCTAAGCAGAGTTGAAGTAGATATGGCCCGTGTGTGTAGGAAGCACAGTTCTTTTGTTCTGAGCACGCTCACTGTTCTGTCCTTATAGGAAACACACTAGAGTAAAATAGTGCTGCTTTCTCAAAAGCAGAGTGTTTTTCCTGTAAGGCGAGCTAGAGTTGAATTCCCTTTCATAAACGGAGTTGAATCACATGCAGTTTCTGGTCCTAACAGCAAGAGTTCTTTTCTGGTAAGCAGAGTCACTATTGTGCTCAAATGGCCATACACAGTGCAAAAAGCACTCGCGTCTGTTCCCAGCAAGTGCAGCGTATTGGACGCAAGAGAAGCTACTGTTCTTGTCAGTTTCCTAAGCAGAGTTGAAGTAGACATGTCCCGTGTGTGTAGGAAGCACAGTTATTTTGTTCTGAGCAAGCTCACTGTTCTGGCCATATAGGAAACACAGTAGAGTAGAAGAGTGCTGCTTTCTCAAAAGCAGAGTATATTTCTTGAAAGGCGAGCTAGAGTTGAATTCCCTTTCATAAACGGAGTTGAATCACATGCAGTTTCTGGTCCTAACAGCAAGAGTTCTTTTCTGGTAAAGAGAGTCACTATTGTGCTCAAATGGCCATACACAGTGCAAATAGCACTCGCGTATGTTCCCAGCAAGTGCAGTGTTTTGGATGCAAGAGAAGCTACTGTTCTTGTCAGTTTCCTAAGCAGAGTTGAAGTAGATATGGCCCGTGTGTGTAGGAAGCACAGTTCTTTTGTTCTGAGCAAGCTCACTGTTCTGGCCATATAGGAAACACAGTAGAGTAGAAGAGTGCTGCTTTCTCAAAAGCAGAGTATATTTCTTGTAAGGCGAGCTAGAGTTGAATTCCCTTTCATAAACGGAGTTGAATCACATGCAGTTTCTGGTCCTAACAGCAAGAGTTCTTTTCTGGTAAGCAGAGTCACTATTGTGCTCAAATGGCCATACACAGTGCAAAAAGCACTAGCGTCTGTTCCCAGCAAGTGCAGCGTATTGGACGCAAGAGAAGCTACTGTTCTTGTCAGTTTCCTAAGCAGAGCTGAAGTAGACATGTCCCGTGTGTGTAGGAAGCACAGTTATTTTGTTCTGAGCAAGCTCACTGTTCTGGCCATATAGGAAACACACTAGAGTAAAATAGTGCTGCTTTCTCAAAAGCAGAGTGTGTTTCCTGTAAGGCGAGCTAGAGTTGAATTCCCTTTCATAAACGGAGTTGAATCACATGCAGTTTCTGGTCCTAACAGCAAGAGTTCTTTTCTGGTAAGCAGAGTCACTATTGTGCTCAAATGGCCATACACAGTGCAAATAGCACTCGCGTCTGTTCCCAGCAAGTGCAGTGTTTTGGATGCAAGAGAAGCTACTGTTCTTGTCAGTTTCCTAAGCAGAGTTGAAGTAGATATGGCCCGTGTGTGTAGGAAGCACAGTTATTTTGTTCTGAGCAAGCTCACTGTTCTGGCCATATAGGAAACACACTAGAGTAAAATAGTGCTGCTTTCTCAAAAGCAGAGTGTGTTTCCTGTAAGGCGAGCTAGAGTTGAATTCCCTTTCATAAACGGAGTTGAATCACATGCAGTTTCTGGTCCTAACAGCAAGAGTTCTTTTCTGGTAAGCAGAGTCACTATTGTGCTCAAATGGCCATACACAGTGTGAAAAGCACTCGCGTCTGTTCCCAGCAAGTGCAGCGTATTGGACGCAAGAGAAGCTACTGTTCTTGTCAGTTTCCTAAGCAGAGCTGAAGTAGACATGTCCCGTGTGTGTAGGAAGCACAGTTATTTTGTTCTGAGCAAGCTCACTGTTCTGGCCATATAGGAAACACACTAGAGTAAAATAGTGCTGCTTTCTCAAAAGCAGAGTGTGTTTCCTGTAAGGCGAGCTAGAGTTGAATTCCCTTTCATAAACGGAGTTGAATCACATGCAGTTTCTGGTCCTAACAGCAAGAGTTCTTTTCTGGTAAGCAGAGTCACTATTGTGCTCAAATGGCCATACACAGTGTAAAAAGCACTCGCGTCTGTTCCCAGCAAGTGCAGCGTATTGGACGCAAGAGAAGCTACTGTTCTTGTCAGTTTCCTAAGCAGAGCTGAAGTAGACATGTCCCGTGTGTGTAGGAAGCACAGTTATTTTGTTCTGAGCAAGCTCACTGTTCTGGCCATATAGGAAACACACTAGAGTAAAATAGTGCTGCTTTCTCAAAAGCAGAGTGTGTTTCCTGTAAGGCGAGCTAGAGTTGAATTCCCTTTCATAAACGGAGTTGAATCACATGCAGTTTCTGGTCCTAACAGCAAGAGTTCTTTTCTGGTAAGCAGAGTCACTATTGTGCTCAAATGGCCATACACAGTGCAAAAAGCACTCGCGTCTGTTCCCAGCAAGTGCAGCGTATTGGACGCAAGAGAAGCTACTGTTCTTGTCACTTTCCTAAGCAGAGTTGAAGTAGACATGTCCCGTGTGTGTAGGAAGCACAGTTCTTTTGTTCTGAGCAAGCTCACTGTTCTGGCCATATAGGAAACACACTAGAGTAAAATAGTGCTGCTTTCTCAAAAGCAGAGTGTGTTTCCTGTAAGGCGAGCTAGAGTTGAATTCCCTTTCATAAACGGAGTTGAATCACATGCAGTTTCTGGTCCTAACAGCAAGAGTTCTTTTCTGGTAAAGAGAGTCACTATTGTGCTCAAATGGCCATACACAGTGCAAATAGCACTCGCGTATGTTCCCAGCAAGTGCAGTGTTTTGGATGCAAGAGAAGCTACTGTTCTTGTCAGTTTCCTAAGCAGAGTTGAAGTAGATATGGCCCGTGTGTGTAGGAAGCACAGTTCTTTTGTTCTGAGCAAGCTCACTGTTCTGTCCTTATAGGAAACACACTAGAGTAAAATAGTGCTGCTTTCTCAAAAGCAGAGTGTGTTTCCTGTAAGGCGAGCTAGAGTTGAATTCCCTTTCATAAACGGAGTTGAATCACATGCAGTTTCTGGTCCTAACAGCAAGAGTTCTTTTCTGGTAAGCAGAGTCACTATTGTGCTCAAATGGCCATACACAGTGCAAAAAGCACTCGCGTCTGTTCCCAGCAAGTGCAGCGTATTGGACGCAAGAGAAGCTACTGTTCTTGTCAGTTTCCTAAGCAGAGTTGAAGTAGACATGTCCCGTGTGTGTAGGAAGCACAGTTCTTTTGTTCTGAGCAAGCTCACTGTTCTGGCCATATAGGAAACACACTAGAGTAAAATAGTGCTGCTTTCTCAAAAGCAGAGTGTGTTTCCTGTAAGGCGAGCTAGAGTTGAATTCCCTTTCATAAACGGAGTTGAATCACATGCAGTTTCTGCTCCTAACAGCAAGAGTTCTTTTCTGGTAAAGAGAGTCACTATTGTGCTCAAATGGCCATACACAGTGCAAATAGCACTCGCGTATGTTCCCAGCAAGTGCAGTGTTTTGGATGCAAGAGAAGCTACTGTTCTTGTCAGTTTCCTAAGCAGAGTTGAAGTAGATATGGCCCGTGTGTGTAGGAAGCACAGTTCTTTTGTTCTGAGCAAGCTCACTGTTCTGTCCTTATAGGAAACACACTAGAGTAAAATAGTGCTGCTTTCTCAAAAGCAGAGTGTGTTTCCTGTAAGGCGAGCTAGAGTTGAATTCCCTTTCATAAACGGAGTTGAATCACATGCAGTTTCTGGTCCTAACAGCAAGAGTTCTTTTCTGGTAAGCAGAGTCACTATTGTGCTCAAATGGCCATACACAGTGCAAAAAGCACTCGCGTCTGTTCCCAGCAAGTGCAGCGTATTGGACGCAAGAGAAGCTACTGTTCTTGTCAGTTTCCTAAGCAGAGTTGAAGTAGACATGTCCCGTGTGTGTAGGAAGCACAGTTATTTTGTTCTGAGCAAGCTCACTGTTCTGGCCTATAGGAAACACACTAGAGTAAAATAGTGCTGCTTTCTCAAAAGCAGAGTGTGTTTCTGTAAGGCGAGCTAGAGTTGAATTCCCTTTCATAAACGGAGTTGAATCACATGCAGTTTCTGGTCCTAACAGCAAGAGTTCTTTTCTGGTAAAGAGAGTCACTATTGTGCTCAAATGGCCATACACAGTGCAAATAGCACTCGCGTATGTTCCCAGCAAGTGCAGTGTTTTGGATGCAAGAGAAGCTACTGTTCTTGTCAGTTTCCTAAGCAGAGTTGAAGTAGATATGGCCCGTGTGTGTAGGAAGCACAGTTCTTTTGTTCTGAGCAAGCTCACTGTTCTGTCCTTATAGGAAACACACTAGAGTAAAATAGTGCTGCTTTCTCAAAAGCAGAGTGTTTTTCCTGTAAGGCGAGCTAGAGTTGAATTCCCTTTCATAAACGGAGTTGAATCACATGCAGTTTCTGGTCCTAACAGCAAGAGTTCTTTTCTGGTAAGCAGAGTCACTATTGTGCTCAAATGGCCATACACAGTGCAAAAAGCACTCGCGTCTGTTCCCAGCAAGTGCAGCGTATTGGACGCAAGAGAAGCTACTGTTCTTGTCAGTTTCCTAAGCAGAGTTGAAGTAGACATGTCCCGTGTGTGTAGGAAGCACAGTTATTTTGTTCTGAGCAAGCTCACTGTTCTGGCCATATAGGAAACACAGTAGAGTAGAAGAGTGCTGCTTTCTCAAAAGCAGAGTATATTTCTTGTAAGGCGAGCTAGAGTTGAATTCCCTTTCATAAACGGAGTTGAATCACATGCAGTTTCTGGTCCTAACAGCAAGAGTTCTTTTCTGGTAAGCAGAGTCACTATTGTGCTCAAATGGCCATACACAGTGCAAATAGCACTCGCGTCTGTTCCCAGCAAGTGCAGTGTTTTGGATGCAAGAGAAGCTACTGTTCTTGTCAGTTTCCTAAGCAGAGTTGAAGTAGATATGGCCCGTGTGTGTAGGAAGCACAGTTATTTTGTTCTGAGCAAGCTCACTGTTCTGGCCATATAGGAAACACACTAGAGTAAAATAGTGCTGCTTTCTCAAAAGCAGAGTGTGTTTCCTGTAAGGCGAGCTAGAGTTGAATTCCCTTTCATAAACGGAGTTGAATCACATGCAGTTTCTGGTCCTAACAGCAAGAGTTCTTTTCTGGTAAGCAGAGTCACTATTGTGCTCAAATGGCCATACACAGTGCAAAAAGCACTCGCGTCTGTTCCCAGCAAGTGCAGCGTATTGGACGCAAGAGAAGCTACTGTTCTTGTCAGTTTCCTAAGCAGAGCTGAAGTAGACATGTCCCGTGTGTGTAGGAAGCACAGTTATTTTGTTCTGAGCAAGCTCACTGTTCTGGCCATATAGGAAACACACTAGAGTAAAATAGTGCTGCTTTCTCAAAAGCAGAGTGTGTTTCCTGTAAGGCGAGCTAGAGTTGAATTCCCTTTCATAAACGGAGTTGAATCACATGCAGTTTCTGGTCCTAACAGCAAGAGTTCTTTTCTGGTAAGCAGAGTCACTATTGTGCTCAAATGGCCATACACAGTGCAAAAAGCACTCGCGTCTGTTCCCAGCAAGTGCAGCGTATTGGACGCAAGAGAAGCTACTGTTCTTGTCAGTTTCCTAAGCAGAGTTGAAGTAGACATGTCCCGTGTGTGTAGGAAGCACAGTTATTTTGTTCTGAGCAAGCTCACTGTTCTGGCCATATAGGAAACACACTAGAGTAAAATAGTGCTGCTTTCTCAAAAGCAGAGTGTGTTTCCTGTAAGGCGAGCTAGAGTTGAATTCCCTTTCATAAACGGAGTTGAATCACATGCAGTTTCTGGTCCTAACAGCAAGAGTTCTTTTCTGGTAAGCAGAGTCACTATTGTGCTCAAATGGCCATACACAGTGCAAAAAGCACTAGCGTCTGTTCCCAGCAAGTGCAGCGTATTGGACGCAAGAGAAGCTACTGTTCTTGTCACTTTCCTAAGCAGAGTTGAAGTAGACATGTCCCGTGTGTGTAGGAAGCACAGTTCTTTTGTTCTGAGCAAGCTCACTGTTCTGGCCATATAGGAAACACACTAGAGTAAAATAGTGCTGCTTTCTCAAAAGCAGAGTGTGTTTCCTGTAAGGCGAGCTAGAGTTGAATTCCCTTTCATAAACGGAGTTGAATCACATGCAGTTTCTGCTCCTAACAGCAAGAGTTCTTTTCTGGTAAAGAGAGTCACTATTGTGCTCAAATGGCCATACACAGTGCAAATAGCACTCGCGTATGTTCCCAGCAAGTGCAGTGTTTTGGATGCAAGAGAAGCTACTGTTCTTGTCAGTTTCCTAAGCAGAGTTGAAGTAGATATGGCCCGTGTGTGTAGGAAGCACAGTTCTTTTGTTCTGAGCAAGCTCACTGTTCTGTCCTTATAGGAAACACACTAGAGTAAAATAGTGCTGCTTTCTCAAAAGCAGAGTGTGTTTCCTGTAAGGCGAGCTAGAGTTGAATTCCCTTTCATAAACGGAGTTGAATCACATGCAGTTTCTGGTCCTAACAGCAAGAGTTCTTTTCTGGTAAGCAGAGTCACTATTGTGCTCAAATGGCCATACACAGTGCAAAAAGCACTCGCGTCTGTTCCCAGCAAGTGCAGCGTATTGGACGCAAGAGAAGCTACTGTTCTTGTCAGTTTCCTAAGCAGAGTTGAAGTAGACATGTCCCGTGTGTGTAGGAAGCACAGTTATTTTGTTCTGAGCAAGCTCACTGTTCTGGCCATATAGGAAACACACTAGAGTAAAATAGTGCTGCTTTCTCAAAAGCAGAGTGTGTTTCCTGTAAGGCGAGCTAGAGTTGAATTCCCTTTCATAAACGGAGTTGAATCACATGCAGTTTCTGCTCCTAACAGCAAGAGTTCTTTTCTGGTAAAGAGAGTCACTATTGTGCTCAAATGGCCATACACAGTGCAAATAGCACTCGCGTATGTTCCCAGCAAGTGCAGTGTTTTGGATGCAAGAGAAGCTACTGTTCTTGTCAGTTTCCTAAGCAGAGTTGAAGTAGATATGGCCCGTGTGTGTAGGAAGCACAGTTCTTTTGTTCTGAGCAAGCTCACTGTTCTGGCCATATAGGAAACACAGTAGAGTAGAAGAGTGCTGCTTTCTCAAAAGCAGAGTATATTTCTTGTAAGGCGAGCTAGAGTTGAATTCCCTTTCATAAACGGAGTTGAATCACATGCAGTTTCTGGTCCTAACAGCAAGAGTTCTTTTCTGGTAAGCAGAGTCACTATTGTGCTCAAATGGCCATACACAGTGCAAAAAGCACTAGCGTCTGTTCCCAGCAAGTGCAGCGTATTGGACGCAAGAGAAGCTACTGTTCTTGTCAGTTTCCTAAGCAGAGTTGAAGTAGACATGTCCCGTGTGTGTAGGAAGCACAGTTATTTTGTTCTGAGCAAGCTCACTGTTCTGGCCATATAGGAAACACACTAGAGTAAAATAGTGCTGCTTTCTCAAAAGCAGAGTGTGTTTCCTGTAAGGCGAGCTAGAGTTGAATTCCCTTTCATAAACGGAGTTGAATCACATGCAGTTTCTGGTCCTAACAGCAAGAGTTCTTTTCTGGTAAGCAGAGTCACTATTGTGCTCAAATGGCCATACACAGTGCAAAAAGCACTCGCGTCTGTTCCCAGCAAGTGCAGCGTATTGGACGCAAGAGAAGCTACTGTTCTTGTCAGTTTCCTAAGCAGAGTTGAAGTAGACATGTCCCGTGTGTGTAGGAAGCACAGTTATTTTGTTCTGAGCAAGCTCACTGTTCTGGCCTTACAGGAAACACACTAGAGTAAAATAGTGCTGCTTTCTCAAAAGCAGAGTGTGTTTCCTGTAAGGCGAGCTAGAGTTGAATTCCCTTTCATAAACGGAGTTGAATCACATGCAGTTTCTGCTCCTAACAGCAAGAGTTCTTTTCTGGTAAAGAGAGTCACTATTGTGCTCAAATGGCCATACACAGTGCAAATAGCACTCGCGTCTGTTCCCAGCAAGTGCAGTGTTTTGGATGCAAGAGAAGCTACTGTTCTTGTCAGTTTCCTAAGCAGAGTTGAAGTAGATATGGCCCGTGTGTGTAGGAAGCACAGTTCTTTTGTTCTGAGCAAGCTCACTGTTCTGGCCATATAGGAAACACAGTAGAGTAGAAGAGTGCTGCTTTCTCAAAAGCAGAGTATATTTCTTGTAAGGCGAGCTAGAGTTGAATTCCCTTTCATAAACGGAGTTGAATCACATGCAGTTTCTGGTCCTAACAGCAAGAGTTCTTTTCTGGTAAAGAGAGTCACTATTGTGCTCAAATGGCCATACACAGTGCAAATAGCACTCGCGTCTGTTCCCAGCAAGTGCAGTGTTTTGGATGCAAGAGAAGCTACTGTTCTTGTCAGTTTCCTAAGCAGAGTTGAAGTAGATATGGCCCGTGTGTGTAGGAAGCACAGTTCTTTTGTTCTGAGCAAGCTCACTGTTCTGGCCATATAGGAAACACAGTAGAGTAGAAGAGTGCTGCTTTCTCAAAAGCAGAGTATGTTTCTTGTAAGGCGAGCTAGAGTTGAATTCCCTTTCATAAACGGAGTTGAATCACATGCAGTTTCTGGTCCTAACAGCAAGAGTTCTTTTCTGGTAAGCAGAGTCACTATTGTGCTCAAATGGCCATACACAGTGCAAAAAGCACTCGCGTCTGTTCCCAGCAAGTGCAGCGTATTGGACGCAAGAGAAGCTACTGTTCTTGTCAGTTTCCTAAGCAGAGTTGAAGTAGATATGGCCCGTGTGTGTAGGAAGCACAGTTCTTTTGTTCTGAGCAAGCTCACTGTTCTGTCCTTATAGGAAACACACTAGAGTAAAATAGTGCTGCTTTCTCAAAAGCAGAGTGTTTTTCCTGTAAGGCGAGCTAGAGTTGAATTCCCTTTCATAAACGGAGTTGAATCACATGCAGTTTCTGGTCCTAACAGCAAGAGTTCTTTTCTGGTAAGCAGAGTCACTATTGTGCTCAAATGGCCATACACAGTGCAAAAAGCACTCGCGTCTGTTCCCAGCAAGTGCAGCGTATTGGACGCAAGAGAAGC
Organism: Peromyscus californicus insignis; assembly: GCF_007827085.1. Lineage (NCBI taxonomy): Eukaryota > Metazoa > Chordata > Mammalia > Rodentia > Cricetidae > Peromyscus > Peromyscus californicus. Next base: position 76,293 of record NW_026294381.1, read on the forward strand.
TACTGTTCTTGTCAGTTTCCTAAGCAGAGTTGAAGTAGACATGTCCCGTGTGTGTAGGAAGCACAGTTATTTTGTTCTGAGCAAGCTCACTGTTCTGGCCATATAGGAAACACAGTAGAGTAGAAGAGTGCTGCTTTCTCAAAAGCAGAGTATATTTCTTGAAAGGCGAGCTAGAGTTGAATTCCCTTTCATAAACGGAGTTGAATCACATGCAGTTTCTGGTCCTAACAGCAAGAGTTCTTTTCTGGTAAAGAGAGTCACTATTGTGCTCAAATGGCCATACACAGTGCAAATAGCACTCGCGTATGTTCCCAGCAAGTGCAGTGTTTTGGATGCAAGAGAAGCTACTGTTCTTGTCAGTTTCCTAAGCAGAGTTGAAGTAGATATGGCCCGTGTGTGTAGGAAGCACAGTTCTTTTGTTCTGAGCAAGCTCACTGTTCTGGCCATATAGGAAACACAGTAGAGTAGAAGAGTGCTGCTTTCTCAAAAGCAGAGTATATTTCTTGTAAGGCGAGCTAGAGTTGAATTCCCTTTCATAAACGGAGTTGAATCACATGCAGTTTCTGGTCCTAACAGCAAGAGTTCTTTTCTGGTAAGCAGAGTCACTATTGTGCTCAAATGGCCATACACAGTGCAAAAAGCACTAGCGTCTGTTCCCAGCAAGTGCAGCGTATTGGACGCAAGAGAAGCTACTGTTCTTGTCAGTTTCCTAAGCAGAGCTGAAGTAGACATGTCCCGTGTGTGTAGGAAGCACAGTTATTTTGTTCTGAGCAAGCTCACTGTTCTGGCCATATAGGAAACACACTAGAGTAAAATAGTGCTGCTTTCTCAAAAGCAGAGTGTGTTTCCTGTAAGGCGAGCTAGAGTTGAATTCCCTTTCATAAACGGAGTTGAATCACATGCAGTTTCTGGTCCTAACAGCAAGAGTTCTTTTCTGGTAAGCAGAGTCACTATTGTGCTCAAATGGCCATACACAGTGCAAAAAGCACTCGCGTCTGTTCCCAGCAAGTGCAGCGTATTGGACGCAAGAGAAGCTACTGTTCTTGTCAGTTTCCTAAGCAGAGTTGAAGTAGACATGTCCCGTGTGTGTAGGAAGCACAGTTATTTTGTTCTGAGCAAGCTCACTGTTCTGGCCTTACAGGAAACACACTAGAGTAAAATAGTGCTGCTTTCTCAAAAGCAGAGTGTGTTTCCTGTAAGGCGAGCTAGAGTTGAATTCCCTTTCATAAACGGAGTTGAATCACATGCAGTTTCTGCTCCTAACAGCAAGAGTTCTTTTCTGGTAAAGAGAGTCACTATTGTGCTCAAATGGCCATACACAGTGCAAATAGCACTCGCGTCTGTTCCCAGCAAGTGCAGTGTTTTGGATGCAAGAGAAGCTACTGTTCTTGTCAGTTTCCTAAGCAGAGTTGAAGTAGATATGGCCCGTGTGTGTAGGAAGCACAGTTCTTTTGTTCTGAGCAAGCTCACTGTTCTGGCCATATAGGAAACACAGTAGAGTAGAAGAGTGCTGCTTTCTCAAAAGCAGAGTATATTTCTTGAAAGGCGAGCTAGAGTTGAATTCCCTTTCATAAACGGAGTTGAATCACATGCAGTTTCTGGTCCTAACAGCAAGAGTTCTTTTCTGTTAAAGAGAGTCACTATTGTGCTCAAATGGCCATACACAGTGCAAATAGCACTCGCGTCTGTTCCCAGCAAGTGCAGTGTTTTGGATGCAAGAGAAGCTACTGTTCTTGTCAGTTTCCTAAGCAGAGTTGAAGTAGATATGGCCCGTGTGTGTAGGAAGCACAGTTCTTTTGTTCTGAGCAAGCTCACTGTTCTGGCCATATAGGAAACACAGTAGAGTAGAAGAGTGCTGCTTTCTCAAAAGCAGAGTATGTTTCTTGTAAGGCGAGCTAGAGTTGAATTCCCTTTCATAAACGGAGTTGAATCACATGCAGTTTCTGGTCCTAACAGCAAGAGTTCTTTTCTGGTAAGCAGAGTCACTATTGTGCTCAAATGGCCATACACAGTGCAAAAAGCACTCGCGTCTGTTCCCAGCAAGTGCAGCGTATTGGACGCAAGAGAAGCTACTGTTCTTGTCAGTTTCCTAAGCAGAGTTGAAGTAGACATGTCCCGTGTGTGTAGGAAGCACAGTTATTTTGTTCTGAGCAAGCTCACTGTTCTGGCCATATAGGAAACACACTAGAGTAAAATAGTGCTGCTTTCTCAAAAGCAGAGTGTGTTTCCTGTAAGGCGAGCTAGAGTTGAATTCCCTTTCATAAACGGAGTTGAATCACATGCAGTTTCTGGTCCTAACAGCAAGAGTTCTTTTCTGGTAAGCAGAGTCACTATTGTGCTCAAATGGCCATACACAGTGCAAAAAGCACTCGCGTCTGTTCCCAGCAAGTGCAGCGTATTGGACGCAAGAGAAGCTACTGTTCTTGTCAGTTTCCTAAGCAGAGTTGAAGTAGACATGTCCCGTGTGTGTAGGAAGCACAGTTATTTTGTTCTGAGCAAGCTCACTGTTCTGGCCATATAGGAAACACACTAGAGTAAAATAGTGCTGCTTTCTCAAAAGCAGAGTGTGTTTCCTGTAAGGCGAGCTAGAGTTGAATTCCCTTTCATAAACGGAGTTGAATCACATGCAGTTTCTGGTCCTAACAGCAAGAGTTCTTTTCTGGTAAAGAGAGTCACTATTGTGCTCAAATGGCCATACACAGTGCAAATAGCACTCGCGTATGTTCCCAGCAAGTGCAGTGTTTTGGATGCAAGAGAAGCTACTGTTCTTGTCAGTTTCCTAAGCAGAGTTGAAGTAGATATGGCCCGTGTGTGTAGGAAGCACAGTTCTTTTGTTCTGAGCAAGCTCACTGTTCTGGCCATATAGGAAACACAGTAGAGTAGAAGAGTGCTGCTTTCTCAAAAGCAGAGTATGTTTCTTGTAAGGCGAGCTAGAGTTGAATTCCCTTTCATAAACGGAGTTGAATCACATGCAGTTTCTGGTCCTAACAGCAAGAGTTCTTTTCTGGTAAGCAGAGTCACTATTGTGCTCAAATGGCCATACACAGTGCAAAAAGCACTCGCGTCTGTTCCCAGCAAGTGCAGCGTATTGGACGCAAGAGAAGCTACTGTTCTTGTCAGTTTCCTAAGCAGAGTTGAAGTAGACATGTCCCGTGTGTGTAGGAAGCACAGTTATTTTGTTCTGAGCAAGCTCACTGTTCTGGCCATATAGGAAACACACTAGAGTAAAATAGTGCTGCTTTCTCAAAAGCAGAGTGTGTTTCCTGTAAGGCGAGCTAGAGTTGAATTCCCTTTCATAAACGGAGTTGAATCACATGCAGTTTCTGGTCCTAACAGCAAGAGTTCTTTTCTGGTAAGCAGAGTCACTATTGTGCTCAAATGGCCATACACAGTGCAAATAGCACTCGCGTCTGTTCCCAGCAAGTGCAGTGTTTTGGATGCAAGAGAAGCTACTGTTCTTGTCAGTTTCCTAAGCAGAGTTGAAGTAGATATGGCCCGTGTGTGTAGGAAGCACAGTTATTTTGTTCTGAGCAAGCTCACTGTTCTGGCCATATAGGAAACACACTAGAGTAAAATAGTGCTGCTTTCTCAAAAGCAGAGTGTGTTTCCTGTAAGGCGAGCTAGAGTTGAATTCCCTTTCATAAACGGAGTTGAATCACATGCAGTTTCTGGTCCTAACAGCAAGAGTTCTTTTCTGGTAAAGAGAGTCACTATTGTGCTCAAATGGCCATACACAGTGCAAATAGCACTCGCGTATGTTCCCAGCAAGTGCAGTGTTTTGGATGCAAGAGAAGCTACTGTTCTTGTCAGTTTCCTAAGCAGAGTTGAAGTAGATATGGCCCGTGTGTGTAGGAAGCACAGTTCTTTTGTTCTGAGCAAGCTCACTGTTCTGGCCATATAGGAAACACAGTAGAGTAGAAGAGTGCTGCTTTCTCAAAAGCAGAGTATATTTCTTGTAAGGCGAGCTAGAGTTGAATTCCCTTTCATAAACGGAGTTGAATCACATGCAGTTTCTGGTCCTAACAGCAAGAGTTCTTTTCTGGTAAGCAGAGTCACTATTGTGCTCAAATGGCCATACACAGTGCAAAAAGCACTCGCGTCTGTTCCCAGCAAGTGCAGCGTATTGGACGCAAGAGAAGCTACTGTTCTTGTCAGTTTCCTAAGCAGAGTTGAAGTAGACATGTCCCGTGTGTGTAGGAAGCACAGTTATTTTGTTCTGAGCAAGCTCACTGTTCTGGCCATATAGGAAACACACTAGAGTAAAATAGTGCTGCTTTCTCAAAAGCAGAGTGTGTTTCCTGTAAGGCGAGCTAGAGTTGAATTCCCTTTCATAAACGGAGTTGAATCACATGCAGTTTCTGGTCCTAACAGCAAGAGTTCTTTTCTGGTAAGCAGAGTCACTATTGTGCTCAAATGGCCATACACAGTGCAAAAAGCACTCGCGTCTGTTCCCAGCAAGTGCAGCGTATTGGACGCAAGAGAAGCTACTGTTCTTGTCAGTTTCCTAAGCAGAGTTGAAGTAGACATGTCCCGTGTGTGTAGGAAGCACAGTTATTTTGTTCTGAGCAAGCTCACTGTTCTGGCCTTACAGGAAACACACTAGAGTAAAATAGTGCTGCTTTCTCAAAAGCAGAGTGTGTTTCCTGTAAGGCGAGCTAGAGTTGAATTCCCTTTCATAAACGGAGTTGAATCACATGCAGTTTCTGGTCCTAACAGCAAGAGTTCTTTTCTGTTAAAGAGAGTCACTATTGTGCTCAAATGGCCATACACAGTGCAAATAGCACTCGCGTCTGTTCCCAGCAAGTGCAGTGTTTTGGATGCAAGAGAAGCTACTGTTCTTGTCAGTTTCCTAAGCAGAGTTGAAGTAGATATGGCCCGTGTGTGTAGGAAGCACAGTTCTTTTGTTCTGAGCAAGCTCACTGTTCTGGCCATATAGGAAACACAGTAGAGTAGAAGAGTGCTGCTTTCTCAAAAGCAGAGTATATTTCTTGTAAGGCGAGCTAGAGTTGAATTCCCTTTCATAAACGGAGTTGAATCACATGCAGTTTCTGGTCCTAACAGCAAGAGTTCTTTTCTGTTAAAGAGAGTCACTATTGTGCTCAAATGGCCATACACAGTGCAAATAGCACTCGCGTCTGTTCCCAGCAAGTGCAGTGTTTTGGATGCAAGAGAAGCTACTGTTCTTGTCAGTTTCCTAAGCAGAGTTGAAGTAGATATGGCCCGTGTGTGTAGGAAGCACAGTTCTTTTGTTCTGAGCAAGCTCACTGTTCTGGCCATATAGGAAACACAGTAGAGTAGAAGAGTGCTGCTTTCTCAAAAGCAGAGTATGTTTCTTGTAAGGCGAGCTAGAGTTGAATTCCCTTTCATAAACGGAGTTGAATCACATGCAGTTTCTGGTCCTAACAGCAAGAGTTCTTTTCTGGTAAGCAGAGTCACTATTGTGCTCAAATGGCCATACACAGTGCAAAAAGCACTCGCGTCTGTTCCCAGCAAGTGCAGCGTATTGGACGCAAGAGAAGCTACTGTTCTTGTCAGTTTCCTAAGCAGAGTTGAAGTAGACATGTCCCGTGTGTGTAGGAAGCACAGTTATTTTGTTCTGAGCAAGCTCACTGTTCTGGCCATATAGGAAACACACTAGAGTAAAATAGTGCTGCTTTCTCAAAAGCAGAGTGTGTTTCCTGTAAGGCGAGCTAGAGTTGAATTCCCTTTCATAAACGGAGTTGAATCACATGCAGTTTCTGGTCCTAACAGCAAGAGTTCTTTTCTGGTAAGCAGAGTCACTATTGTGCTCAAATGGCCATACACAGTGCAAAAAGCACTCGCGTCTGTTCCCAGCAAGTGCAGCGTATTGGACGCAAGAGAAGCTACTGTTCTTGTCAGTTTCCTAAGCAGAGTTGAAGTAGACATGTCCCGTGTGTGTAGGAAGCACAGTTATTTTGTTCTGAGCAAGCTCACTGTTCTGGCCATATAGGAAACACACTAGAGTAAAATAGTGCTGCTTTCTCAAAAGCAGAGTGTGTTTCCTGTAAGGCGAGCTAGAGTTGAATTCCCTTTCATAAACGGAGTTGAATCACATGCAGTTTCTGCTCCTAACAGCAAGAGTTCTTTTCTGGTAAAGAGAGTCACTATTGTGCTCAAATGGCCATACACAGTGCAAATAGCACTCGCGTATGTTCCCAGCAAGTGCAGTGTTTTGGATGCAAGAGAAGCTACTGTTCTTGTCAGTTTCCTAAGCAGAGTTGAAGTAGATATGGCCCGTGTGTGTAGGAAGCACAGTTCTTTTGTTCTGAGCAAGCTCACTGTTCTGGCCTTATAGGAAACACACTAGAGTAAAATAGTGCTGCTTTCTCAAAAGCAGAGTGTGTTTCCTGTAAGGCGAGCTAGAGTTGAATTCCCTTTCATAAACGGAGTTGAATCACATGCAGTTTCTGGTCCTAACAGCAAGAGTTCTTTTCTGGTAAGCAGAGTCACTATTGTGCTCAAATGGCCATACACAGTGCAAAAAGCACTCGCGTCTGTTCCCAGCAAGTGCAGCGTATTGGACGCAAGAGAAGCTACTGTTCTTGTCAGTTTCCTAAGCAGAGTTGAAGTAGACATGTCCCGTGTGTGTAGGAAGCACAGTTATTTTGTTCTGAGCAAGCTCACTGTTCTGGCCATATAGGAAACACACTAGAGTAAAATAGTGCTGCTTTCTCAAAAGCAGAGTGTGTTTCCTGTAAGGCGAGCTAGAGTTGAATTCCCTTTCATAAACGGAGTTGAATCACATGCAGTTTCTGGTCCTAACAGCAAGAGTTCTTTTCTGGTAAAGAGAGTCACTATTGTGCTCAAATGGCCATACACAGTGCAAATAGCACTCGCGTATGTTCCCAGCAAGTGCAGTGTTTTGGATGCAAGAGAAGCTACTGTTCTTGTCAGTTTCCTAAGCAGAGTTGAAGTAGATATGGCCCGTGTGTGTAGGAAGCACAGTTCTTTTGTTCTGAGCAAGCTCACTGTTCTGGCCTTATAGGAAACACACTAGAGTAAAATAGTGCTGCTTTCTCAAAAGCAGAGTGTGTTTCCTGTAAGGCGAGCTAGAGTTGAATTCCCTTTCATAAACGGAGTTGAATCACATGCAGTTTCTGGTCCTAACAGCAAGAGTTCTTTTCTGGTAAGCAGAGTCACTATTGTGCTCAAATGGCCATACACAGTGCAAAAAGCACTCGCGTCTGTTCCCAGCAAGTGCAGCGTATTGGACGCAAGAGAAGCTACTGTTCTTGTCAGTTTCCTAAGCAGAGTTGAAGTAGACATGTCCCGTGTGTGTAGGAAGCACAGTTATTTTGTTCTGAGCAAGCTCACTGTTCTGGCCTTATAGGAAACACACTAGAGTAAAATAGTGCTGCTTTCTCAAAAGCAGAGTGTGTTTCCTGTAAGGCGAGCTAGAGTTGAATTCCCTTTCATAAACGGAGTTGAATCACATGCAGTTTCTGGTCCTAACAGCAAGAGTTCTTTTCTGGTAAAGAGAGTCACTATTGTGCTCAAATGGCCATACACAGTGCAAATAGCACTCGCGTCTGTTCCCAGCAAGTGCAGTGTTTTGGATGCAAGAGAAGCTACTGTTCTTGTCAGTTTCCTAAGCAGAGTTGAAGTAGATATGGCCCGTGTGTGTAGGAAGCACAGTTCTTTTGTTCTGAGCAAGCTCACTGTTCTGTCCTTATAGGAAACACACTAGAGTAAAATAGTGCTGCTTTCTCAAAAGCAGAGTGTGTTTCCTGTAAGGCGAGCTAGAGTTGAATTCCCTTTCATAAACGGAGTTGAATCACATGCAGTTTCTGGTCCTAACAGCAAGAGTTCTTTTCTGGTAAAGAGAGTCACTATTGTGCTCAAATGGCCATACACAGTGCAAATAGCACTCGCGTCTGTTCCCAGCAAGTGCAGTGTTTTGGATGCAAGAGAAGCTACTGTTCTTGTCAGTTTCCTAAGCAGAGTTGAAGTAGATATGGCCCGTGTGTGTAGGAAGCACAGTTCTTTTGTTCTGAGCAAGCTCACTGTTCTGGCCATATAGGAAACACAGTAGAGTAGAAGAGTGCTGCTTTCTCAAAAGCAGAGTATGTTTCTTGTAAGGCGAGCTAGAGTTGAATTCCCTTTCATAAACGGAGTTGAATCACATGCAGTTTCTGGTCCTAACAGCAAGAGTTCTTTTCTGGTAAGCAGAGTCACTATTGTGCTCAAATGGCCATACACAGTGCAAAAAGCACTCGCGTCTGTTCCCAGCAAGTGCAGCGTATTGGACGCAAGAGAAGCTACTGTTCTTGTCAGTTTCCTAAGCAGAGTTGAAGTAGACATGTCCCGTGTGTGTAGGAAGCACAGTTATTTTGTTCTGAGCAAGCTCACTGTTCTGGCCATATAGGAAACACACTAGAGTAAAATAGTGCTGCTTTCTCAAAAGCAGAGTGTGTTTCCTGTAAGGCGAGCTAGAGTTGAATTCCCTTTCATAAACGGAGTTGAATCACATGCAGTTTCTGGTCCTAACAGCAAGAGTTCTTTTCTGGTAAGCAGAGTCACTATTGTGCTCAAATGGCCATACACAGTGCAAAAAGCACTCGCGTCTGTTCCCAGCAAGTGCAGCGTATTGGACGCAAGAGAAGCTACTGTTCTTGTCAGTTTCCTAAGCAGAGTTGAAGTAGACATGTCCCGTGTGTGTAGGAAGCACAGTTATTTTGTTCTGAGCAAGCTCACTGTTCTGGCCATATAGGAAACACACTAGAGTAAAATAGTGCTGCTTTCTCAAAAGCAGAGTGTGTTTCCTGTAAGGCGAGCTAGAGTTGAATTCCCTTTCATAAACGGAGTTGAATCACATGCAGTTTCTGGTCCTAACAGCAAGAGTTCTTTTCTGGTAAAGAGAGTCACTATTGTGCTCAAATGGCCATACACAGTGCAAATAGCACTCGCGTATGTTCCCAGCAAGTGCAGTGTTTTGGATGCAAGAGAAGCTACTGTTCTTGTCAGTTTCCTAAGCAGAGTTGAAGTAGATATGGCCCGTGTGTGTAGGAAGCACAGTTCTTTTGTTCTGAGCAAGCTCACTGTTCTGGCCATATAGGAAACACAGTAGAGTAGAAGAGTGCTGCTTTCTCAAAAGCAGAGTATATTTCTTGTAAGGCGAGCTAGAGTTGAATTCCCTTTCATAAACGGAGTTGAATCACATGCAGTTTCTGGTCCTAACAGCAAGAGTTCTTTTCTGGTAAGCAGAGTCACTATTGTGCTCAAATGGCCATACACAGTGCAAAAAGCACTCGCGTCTGTTCCCAGCAAGTGCAGCGTATTGGACGCAAGAGAAGCTACTGTTCTTGTCAGTTTCCTAAGCAGAGTTGAAGTAGACATGTCCCGTGTGTGTAGGAAGCACAGTTATTTTGTTCTGAGCAAGCTCACTGTTCTGGCCATATAGGAAACACACTAGAGTAAAATAGTGCTGCTTTCTCAAAAGCAGAGTGTGTTTCCTGTAAGGCGAGCTAGAGTTGAATTCCCTTTCATAAACGGAGTTGAATCACATGCAGTTTCTGGTCCTAACAGCAAGAGTTCTTTTCTGGTAAGCAGAGTCACTATTGTGCTCAAATGGCCATACACAGTGCAAATAGCACTCGCGTCTGTTCCCAGCAAGTGCAGTGTTTTGGATGCAAGAGAAGCTACTGTTCTTGTCAGTTTCCTAAGCAGAGTTGAAGTAGATATGGCCCGTGTGTGTAGGAAGCACAGTTATTTTGTTCTGAGCAAGCTCACTGTTCTGGCCATATAGGAAACACACTAGAGTAAAATAGTGCTGCTTTCTCAAAAGCAGAGTGTGTTTCCTGTAAGGCGAGCTAGAGTTGAATTCCCTTTCATAAACGGAGTTGAATCACATGCAGTTTCTGGTCCTAACAGCAAGAGTTCTTTTCTGGTAAAGAGAGTCACTATTGTGCTCAAATGGCCATACACAGTGCAAATAGCACTCGCGTCTGTTCCCAGCAAGTGCAGTGTTTTGGATGCAAGAGAAGCTACTGTTCTTGTCAGTTTCCTAAGCAGAGTTGAAGTAGATATGGCCCGTGTGTGTAGGAAGCACAGTTCTTTTGTTCTGAGCAAGCTCACTGTTCTGGCCATATAGGAAACACAGTAGAGTAGAAGAGTGCTGCTTTCTCAAAAGCAGAGTATATTTCTTGTAAGGCGAGCTAGAGTTGAATTCCCTTTCATAAACGGAGTTGAATCACATGCAGTTTCTGGTCCTAACAGCAAGAGTTCTTTTCTGGTAAGCAGAGTCACTATTGTGCTCAAATGGCCATACACAGTGCAAAAAGCACTCGCGTCTGTTCCCAGCAAGTGCAGCGTATTGGACGCAAGAGAAGCTACTGTTCTTGTCAGTTTCCTAAGCAGAGTTGAAGTAGACATGTCCCGTGTGTGTAGGAAGCACAGTTATTTTGTTCTGAGCAAGCTCACTGTTCTGGCCATATAGGAAACACACTAGAGTAAAATAGTGCTGCTTTCTCAAAAGCAGAGTGTGTTTCCTGTAAGGCGAGCTAGAGTTGAATTCCCTTTCATAAACGGAGTTGAATCACATGCAGTTTCTGGTCCTAACAGCAAGAGTTCTTTTCTGGTAAGCAGAGTCACTATTGTGCTCAAATGGCCATACACAGTGCAAAAAGCACTCGCGTCTGTTCCCAGCAAGTGCAGCGTATTGGACGCAAGAGAAGCTACTGTTCTTGTCAGTTTCCTAAGCAGAGTTGAAGTAGACATGTCCCGTGTGTGTAGGAAGCACAGTTATTTTGTTCTGAGCAAGCTCACTGTTCTGGCCTTACAGGAAACACACTAGAGTAAAATAGTGCTGCTTTCTCAAAAGCAGAGTGTGTTTCCTGTAAGGCGAGCTAGAGTTGAATTCCCTTTCATAAACGGAGTTGAATCACATGCAGTTTCTGGTCCTAACAGCAAGAGTTCTTTTCTGGTAAAGAGAGTCACTATTGTGCTCAAATGGCCATACACAGTGCAAATAGCACTCGCGTCTGTTCCCAGCAAGTGCAGTGTTTTGGATGCAAGAGAAGCTACTGTTCTTGTCAGTTTCCTAAGCAGAGTTGAAGTAGATATGGCCCGTGTGTGTAGGAAGCACAGTTCTTTTGTTCTGAGCAAGCTCACTGTTCTGGCCATATAGGAAACACAGTAGAGTAGAAGAGTGCTGCTTTCTCAAAAGCAGAGTATATTTCTTGTAAGGCGAGCTAGAGTTGAATTCCCTTTCATAAACGGAGTTGAATCACATGCAGTTTCTGGTCCTAACAGCAAGAGTTCTTTTCTGGTAAAGAGAGTCACTATTGTGCTCAAATGGCCATACACAGTGCAAATAGCACTCGCGTCTGTTCCCAGCAAGTGCAGTGTTTTGGATGCAAGAGAAGCTACTGTTCTTGTCAGTTTCCTAAGCAGAGTTGAAGTAGATATGGCCCGTGTGTGTAGGAAGCACAGTTCTTTTGTTCTGAGCAAGCTCACTGTTCTGGCCATATAGGAAACACAGTAGAGTAGAAGAGTGCTGCTTTCTCAAAAGCAGAGTATGTTTCTTGTAAGGCGAGCTAGAGTTGAATTCCCTTTCATAAACGGAGTTGAATCACATGCAGTTTCTGGTCCTAACAGCAAGAGTTCTTTTCTGGTAAGCAGAGTCACTATTGTGCTCAAATGGCCATACACAGTGCAAAAAGCACTCGCGTCTGTTCCCAGCAAGTGCAGCGTATTGGACGCAAGAGAAGCTACTGTTCTTGTCAGTTTCCTAAGCAGAGTTGAAGTAGACATGTCCCGTGTGTGTAGGAAGCACAGTTATTTTGTTCTGAGCAAGCTCACTGTTCTGGCCATATAGGAAACACACTAGAGTAAAATAGTGCTGCTTTCTCAAAAGCAGAGTGTGTTTCCTGTAAGGCGAGCTAGAGTTGAATTCCCTTTCATAAACGGAGTTGAATCACATGCAGTTTCTGGTCCTAACAGCAAGAGTTCTTTTCTGGTAAGCAGAGTCACTATTGTGCTCAAATGGCCATACACAGTGCAAAAAGCACTCGCGTCTGTTCCCAGCAAGTGCAGCGTATTGGACGCAAGAGAAGCTACTGTTCTTGTCAGTTTCCTAAGCAGAGTTGAAGTAGACATGTCCCGTGTGTGTAGGAAGCACAGTTATTTTGTTCTGAGCAAGCTCACTGTTCTGGCCATATAGGAAACACACTAGAGTAAAATAGTGCTGCTTTCTCAAAAGCAGAGTGTGTTTCCTGTAAGGCGAGCTAGAGTTGAATTCCCTTTCATAAACGGAGTTGAATCACATGCAGTTTCTGCTCCTAACAGCAAGAGTTCTTTTCTGGTAAAGAGAGTCACTATTGTGCTCAAATGGCCATACACAGTGCAAATAGCACTCGCGTATGTTCCCAGCAAGTGCAGTGTTTTGGATGCAAGAGAAGCTACTGTTCTTGTCAGTTTCCTAAGCAGAGTTGAAGTAGATATGGCCCGTGTGTGTAGGAAGCACAGTTCTTTTGTTCTGAGCAAGCTCACTGTTCTGTCCTTATAGGAAACACACTAGAGTAAAATAGTGCTGCTTTCTCAAAAGCAGAGTGTGTTTCCTGTAAGGCGAGCTAGAGTTGAATTCCCTTTCATAAACGGAGTTGAATCACATGCAGTTTCTGGTCCTAACAGCAAGAGTTCTTTTCTGGTAAGCAGAGTCACTATTGTGCTCAAATGGCCATACACAGTGCAAAAAGCACTCGCGTCTGTTCCCAGCAAGTGCAGCGTATTGGACGCAAGAGAAGCTACTGTTCTTGTCAGTTTCCTAAGCAGAGTTGAAGTAGACATGTCCCGTGTGTGTAGGAAGCACAGTTATTTTGTTCTGAGCAAGCTCACTGTTCTGGCCTTACAGGAAACACACTAGAGTAAAATAGTGCTGCTTTCTCAAAAGCAGAGTGTGTTTCCTGTAAGGCGAGCTAGAGTTGAATTCCCTTTCATAAACGGAGTTGAATCACATGCAGTTTCTGGTCCTAACAGCAAGAGTTCTTTTCTGTTAAAGAGAGTCACTATTGTGCTCAAATGGCCATACACAGTGCAAATAGCACTCGCGTCTGTTCCCAGCAAGTGCAGTGTTTTGGATGCAAGAGAAGCTACTGTTCTTGTCAGTTTCCTAAGCAGAGTTGAAGTAGATATGGCCCGTGTGTGTAGGAAGCACAGTTCTTTTGTTCTGAGCAAGCTCACTGTTCTGGCCTTATAGGAAACACACTAGAGTAAAATAGTGCTGCTTTCTCAAAAGCAGAGTGTGTTTCCTGTAAGGCGAGCTAGAGTTGAATTCCCTTTCATAAACGGAGTTGAATCACATGCAGTTTCTGGTCCTAACAGCAAGAGTTCTTTTCTGGTAAGCAGAGTCACTATTGTGCTCAAATGGCCATACACAGTGCAAAAAGCACTCGCGTCTGTTCCCAGCAAGTGCAGCGTATTGGACGCAAGAGAAGCTACTGTTCTTGTCAGTTTCCTAAGCAGAGTTGAAGTAGACATGTCCCGTGTGTGTAGGAAGCACAGTTATTTTGTTCTGAGCAAGCTCACTGTTCTGGCCATATAGGAAACACACTAGAGTAAAATAGTGCTGCTTTCTCAAAAGCAGAGTGTGTTTCTGTAAGGCGAGCTAGAGTTGAATTCCCTTTCATAAACGGAGTTGAATCACATGCAGTTTCTGGTCCTAACAGCAAGAGTTCTTTTCTGGTAAAGAGAGTCACTATTGTGCTCAAATGGCCATACACAGTGCAAATAGCACTCGCGTCTGTTCCCAGCAAGTGCAGTGTTTTGGATGCAAGAGAAGCTACTGTTCTTGTCAGTTTCCTAAGCAGAGTTGAAGTAGATATGGCCCGTGTGTGTAGGAAGCACAGTTCTTTTGTTCTGAGCAAGCTCACTGTTCTGGCCATATAGGAAACACAGTAGAGTAGAAGAGTGCTGCTTTCTCAAAAGCAGAGTATATTTCTTGTAAGGCGAGCTAGAGTTGAATTCCCTTTCATAAACGGAGTTGAATCACATGCAGTTTCTGGTCCTAACAGCAAGAGTTCTTTTCTGGTAAGCAGAGTCACTATTGTGCTCAAATGGCCATACACAGTGCAAAAAGCACTCGCGTCTGTTCCCAGCAAGTGCAGCGTATTGGACGCAAGAGAAGCTACTGTTCTTGTCAGTTTCCTAAGCAGAGTTGAAGTAGACATGTCCCGTGTGTGTAGGAAGCACAGTTATTTTGTTCTGAGCAAGCTCACTGTTCTGGCCATATAGGAAACACACTAGAGTAAAATAGTGCTGCTTTCTCAAAAGCAGAGTGTGTTTCCTGTAAGGCGAGCTAGAGTTGAATTCCCTTTCATAAACGGAGTTGAATCACATGCAGTTTCTGGTCCTAACAGCAAGAGTTCTTTTCTGGTAAAGAGAGTCACTATTGTGCTCAAATGGCCATACACAGTGCAAATAGCACTCGCGTCTGTTCCCAGCAAGTGCAGTGTTTTGGATGCAAGAGAAGCTACTGTTCTTGTCAGTTTCCTAAGCAGAGTTGAAGTAGATATGGCCCGTGTGTGTAGGAAGCACAGTTCTTTTGTTCTGAGCAAGCTCACTGTTCTGGCCTTATAGGAAACACACTAGAGTAAAATAGTGCTGCTTTCTCAAAAGCAGAGTGTGTTTCCTGTAAGGCGAGCTAGAGTTGAATTCCCTTTCATAAACGGAGTTGAATCACATGCAGTTTCTGGTCCTAACAGCAAGAGTTCTTTTCTGGTAAGCAGAGTCACTATTGTGCTCAAATGGCCATACACAGTGCAAAAAGCACTCGCGTCTGTTCCCAGCAAGTGCAGCGTATTGGACGCAAGAGAAGCTACTGTTCTTGTCAGTTTCCTAAGCAGAGTTGAAGTAGACATGTCCCGTGTGTGTAGGAAGCACAGTTATTTTGTTCTGAGCAAGCTCACTGTTCTGGCCATATAGGAAACACACTAGAGTAAAATAGTGCTGCTTTCTCAAAAGCAGAGTGTGTTTCCTGTAAGGCGAGCTAGAGTTGAATTCCCTTTCATAAACGGAGTTGAATCACATGCAGTTTCTGGTCCTAACAGCAAGAGTTCTTTTCTGGTAAGCAGAGTCACTATTGTGCTCAAATGGCCATACACAGTGCAAATAGCACTCGCGTCTGTTCCCAGCAAGTGCAGTGTTTTGGATGCAAGAGAAGCTACTGTTCTTGTCAGTTTCCTAAGCAGAGTTGAAGTAGATATGGCCCGTGTGTGTAGGAAGCACAGTTCTTTTGTTCTGAGCAAGCTCACTGTTCTGGCCATATAGGAAACACACTAGAGTAAAATAGTGCTGCTTTCTCAAAAGCAGAGTGTGTTTCCTGTAAGGCGAGCTAGAGTTGAATTCCCTTTCATAAACGGAGTTGAATCACATGCAGTTTCTGGTCCTAACAGCAAGAGTTCTTTTCTGGTAAGCAGAGTCACTATTGTGCTCAAATGGCCATACACAGTGCAAAAAGCACTCGCGTCTGTTCCCAGCAAGTGCAGCGTATTGGACGCAAGAGAAGCTACTGTTCTTGTCAGTTTCCTAAGCAGAGTTGAAGTAGACATGTCCCGTGTGTGTAGGAAGCACAGTTATTTTGTTCTGAGCAAGCTCACTGTTCTGGCCATATAGGAAACACACTAGAGTAAAATAGTGCTGCTTTCTCAAAAGCAGAGTGTGTTTCCTGTAAGGCGAGCTAGAGTTGAATTCCCTTTCATAAACGGAGTTGAATCACATGCAGTTTCTGGTCCTAACAGCAAGAGTTCTTTTCTGGTAAAGAGAGTCACTATTGTGCTCAAATGGCCATACACAGTGCAAATAGCACTCGCGTCTGTTCCCAGCAAGTGCAGTGTTTTGGATGCAAGAGAAGCTACTGTTCTTGTCAGTTTCCTAAGCAGAGTTGAAGTAGATATGGCCCGTGTGTGTAGGAAGCACAGTTCTTTTGTTCTGAGCAAGCTCACTGTTCTGTCCTTATAGGAAACACACTAGAGTAAAATAGTGCTGCTTTCTCAAAAGCAGAGTGTGTTTCCTGTAAGGCGAGCTAGAGTTGAATTCCCTTTCATAAACGGAGTTGAATCACATGCAGTTTCTGGTCCTAACAGCAAGAGTTCTTTTCTGGTAAGCAGAGTCACTATTGTGCTCAAATGGCCATACACAGTGCAAAAAGCACTCGCGTCTGTTCCCAGCAAGTGCAGCGTATTGGACGCAAGAGAAGCTACTGTTCTTGTCAGTTTCCTAAGCAGAGTTGAAGTAGACATGTCCCGTGTGTGTAGGAAGCACAGTTATTTTGTTCTGAGCAAGCTCACTGTTCTGGCCATATAGGAAACACACTAGAGTAAAATAGTGCTGCTTTCTCAAAAGCAGAGTGTGTTTCCTGTAAGGCGAGCTAGAGTTGAATTCCCTTTCATAAACGGAGTTGAATCACATGCAGTTTCTGCTCCTAACAGCAAGAGTTCTTTTCTGGTAAAGAGAGTCACTATTGTGCTCAAATGGCCATACACAGTGCAAATAGCACTCGCGTCTGTTCCCAGCAAGTGCAGTGTTTTGGATGCAAGAGAAGCTACTGTTCTTGTCAGTTTCCTAAGCAGAGTTGAAGTAGATATGGCCCGTGTGTGTAGGAAGCACAGTTCTTTTGTTCTGAGCAAGCTCACTGTTCTGGCCATATAGGAAACACAGTAGAGTAGAAGAGTGCTGCTTTCTCAAAAGCAGAGTATATTTCTTGTAAGGCGAGCTAGAGTTGAATTCCCTTTCATAAACGGAGTTGAATCACATGCAGTTTCTGGTCCTAACAGCAAGAGTTCTTTTCTGGTAAGCAGAGTCACTATTGTGCTCAAATGGCCATACACAGTGCAAAAAGCACTCGCGTCTGTTCCCAGCAAGTGCAGCGTATTGGACGCAAGAGAAGCTACTGTTCTTGTCAGTTTCCTAAGCAGAGTTGAAGTAGACATGTCCCGTGTGTGTAGGAAGCACAGTTATTTTGTTCTGAGCAAGCTCACTGTTCTGGCCATATAGGAAACACACTAGAGTAAAATAGTGCTGCTTTCTCAAAAGCAGAGTGTGTTTCCTGTAAGGCGAGCTAGAGTTGAATTCCCTTTCATAAACGGAGTTGAATCACATGCAGTTTCTGGTCCTAACAGCAAGAGTTCTTTTCTGGTAAGCAGAGTCACTATTGTGCTCAAATGGCCATACACAGTGCAAAAAGCACTCGCGTCTGTTCCCAGCAAGTGCAGCGTATTGGACGCAAGAGAAGCTACTGTTCTTGTCAGTTTCCTAAGCAGAGTTGAAGTAGACATGTCCCGTGTGTGTAGGAAGCACAGTTATTTTGTTCTGAGCAAGCTCACTGTTCTGGCCTTACAGGAAACACACTAGAGTAAAATAGTGCTGCTTTCTCAAAAGCAGAGTGTGTTTCCTGTAAGGCGAGCTAGAGTTGAATTCCCTTTCATAAACGGAGTTGAATCACATGCAGTTTCTGCTCCTAACAGCAAGAGTTCTTTTCTGGTAAAGAGAGTCACTATTGTGCTCAAATGGCCATACACAGTGCAAATAGCACTCGCGTCTGTTCCCAGCAAGTGCAGTGTTTTGGATGCAAGAGAAGCTACTGTTCTTGTCAGTTTCCTAAGCAGAGTTGAAGTAGATATGGCCCGTGTGTGTAGGAAGCACAGTTCTTTTGTTCTGAGCAAGCTCACTGTTCTGGCCATATAGGAAACACAGTAGAGTAGAAGAGTGCTGCTTTCTCAAAAGCAGAGTATATTTCTTGTAAGGCGAGCTAGAGTTGAATTCCCTTTCATAAACGGAGTTGAATCACATGCAGTTTCTGGTCCTAACAGCAAGAGTTCTTTTCTGGTAAAGAGAGTCACTATTGTGCTCAAATGGCCATACACAGTGCAAATAGCACTCGCGTCTGTTCCCAGCAAGTGCAGTGTTTTGGATGCAAGAGAAGCTACTGTTCTTGTCAGTTTCCTAAGCAGAGTTGAAGTAGATATGGCCCGTGTGTGTAGGAAGCACAGTTCTTTTGTTCTGAGCAAGCTCACTGTTCTGGCCATATAGGAAACACAGTAGAGTAGAAGAGTGCTGCTTTCTCAAAAGCAGAGTATGTTTCTTGTAAGGCGAGCTAGAGTTGAATTCCCTTTCATAAACGGAGTTGAATCACATGCAGTTTCTGGTCCTAACAGCAAGAGTTCTTTTCTGGTAAGCAGAGTCACTATTGTGCTCAAATGGCCATACACAGTGCAAAAAGCACTCGCGTCTGTTCCCAGCAAGTGCAGCGTATTGGACGCAAGAGAAGCTACTGTTCTTGTCAGTTTCCTAAGCAGAGTTGAAGTAGACATGTCCCGTGTGTGTAGGAAGCACAGTTATTTTGTTCTGAGCAAGCTCACTGTTCTGGCCATATAGGAAACACACTAGAGTAAAATAGTGCTGCTTTCTCAAAAGCAGAGTGTGTTTCCTGTAAGGCGAGCTAGAGTTGAATTCCCTTTCATAAACGGAGTTGAATCACATGCAGTTTCTGGTCCTAACAGCAAGAGTTCTTTTCTGGTAAGCAGAGTCACTATTGTGCTCAAATGGCCATACACAGTGCAAAAAGCACTCGCGTCTGTTCCCAGCAAGTGCAGCGTATTGGACGCAAGAGAAGCTACTGTTCTTGTCAGTTTCCTAAGCAGAGTTGAAGTAGACATGTCCCGTGTGTGTAGGAAGCACAGTTATTTTGTTCTGAGCAAGCTCACTGTTCTGGCCTTACAGGAAACACACTAGAGTAAAATAGTGCTGCTTTCTCAAAAGCAGAGTGTGTTTCCTGTAAGGCGAGCTAGAGTTGAATTCCCTTTCATAAACGGAGTTGAATCACATGCAGTTTCTGCTCCTAACAGCAAGAGTTCTTTTCTGGTAAAGAGAGTCACTATTGTGCTCAAATGGCCATACACAGTGCAAATAGCACTCGCGTCTGTTCCCAGCAAGTGCAGTGTTTTGGATGCAAGAGAAGCTACTGTTCTTGTCAGTTTCCTAAGCAGAGTTGAAGTAGATATGGCCCGTGTGTGTAGGAAGCACAGTTCTTTTGTTCTGAGCAAGCTCACTGTTCTGGCCATATAGGAAACACAGTAGAGTAGAAGAGTGCTGCTTTCTCAAAAGCAGAGTATATTTCTTGTAAGGCGAGCTAGAGTTGAATTCCCTTTCATAAACGGAGTTGAATCACATGCAGTTTCTGGTCCTAACAGCAAGAGTTCTTTTCTGGTAAAGAGAGTCACTATTGTGCTCAAATGGCCATACACAGTGCAAATAGCACTCGCGTCTGTTCCCAGCAAGTGCAGTGTTTTGGATGCAAGAGAAGCTACTGTTCTTGTCAGTTTCCTAAGCAGAGTTGAAGTAGATATGGCCCGTGTGTGTAGGAAGCACAGTTCTTTTGTTCTGAGCAAGCTCACTGTTCTGGCCTTATAGGAAACACACTAGAGTAAAATAGTGCTGCTTTCTCAAAAGCAGAGTGTGTTTCCTGTAAGGCGAGCTAGAGTTGAATTCCCTTTCATAAACGGAGTTGAATCACATGCAGTTTCTGGTCCTAACAGCAAGAGTTCTTTTCTGGTAAGCAGAGTCACTATTGTGCTCAAATGGCCATACACAGTGCAAAAAGCACTCGCGTCTGTTCCCAGCAAGTGCAGCGTATTGGACGCAAGAGAAGCTACTGTTCTTGTCAGTTTCCTAAGCAGAGTTGAAGTAGACATGTCCCGTGTGTGTAGGAAGCACAGTTATTTTGTTCTGAGCAAGCTCACTGTTCTGGCCTTACAGGAAACACACTAGAGTAAAATAGTGCTGCTTTCTCAAAAGCAGAGTGTGTTTCCTGTAAGGCGAGCTAGAGTTGAATTCCCTTTCATAAACGGAGTTGAATCACATGCAGTTTCTGCTCCTAACAGCAAGAGTTCTTTTCTGTTAAAGAGAGTCACTATTGTGCTCAAATGGCCATACACAGTGCAAATAGCACTCGCGTCTGTTCCCAGCAAGTGCAGTGTTTTGGATGCAAGAGAAGCTACTGTTCTTGTCAGTTTCCTAAGCAGAGTTGAAGTAGATATGGCCCGTGTGTGTAGGAAGCACAGTTCTTTTGTTCTGAGCAAGCTCACTGTTCTGGCCATATAGGAAACACAGTAGAGTAGAAGAGTGCTGCTTTCTCAAAAGCAGAGTATATTTCTTGAAAGGCGAGCTAGAGTTGAATTCCCTTTCATAAACGGAGTTGAATCACATGCAGTTTCTGGTCCTAACAGCAAGAGTTCTTTTCTGGTAAAGAGAGTCACTATTGTGCTCAAATGGCCATACACAGTGCAAATAGCACTCGCGTCTGTTCCCAGCAAGTGCAGTGTTTTGGATGCAAGAGAAGCTACTGTTCTTGTCAGTTTCCTAAGCAGAGTTGAAGTAGATATGGCCCGTGTGTGTAGGAAGCACAGTTCTTTTGTTCTGAGCAAGCTCACTGTTCTGTCCTTATAGGAAACACACTAGAGTAAAATAGTGCTGCTTTCTCAAAAGCAGAGTGTGTTTCCTGTAAGGCGAGCTAGAGTTGAATTCCCTTTCATAAACGGAGTTGAATCACATGCAGTTTCTGGTCCTAACAGCAAGAGTTCTTTTCTGGTAAGCAGAGTCCTATTGTGCTCAAATGGCCATACACTGTGCAAAAAGCACTCGCGTCTGTTCCCAGCAAGTGCAGCGTATTGGACGCAAGAGAAGCTACTGTTCTTGTCAGTTTCCTAAGCAGAGTTGAAGTAGACATGTCCCGTGTGTGTAGGAAGCACAGTTATTTTGTTCTGAGCAAGCTCACTGTTCTGGCCATATAGGAAACACACTAGAGTAAAATAGTGCTGCTTTCTCAAAAGCAGAGTGTGTTTCCTGTAAGGCGAGCTAGAGTTGAATTCCCTTTCATAAACGGAGTTGAATCACATGCAGTTTCTGCTCCTAACAGCAAGAGTTCTTTTCTGGTAAAGAGAGTCACTATTGTGCTCAAATGGCCATACACAGTGCAAATAGCACTCGCGTCTGTTCCCAGCAAGTGCAGTGTTTTGGATGCAAGAGAAGCTACTGTTCTTGTCAGTTTCCTAAGCAGAGTTGAAGTAGATATGGCCCGTGTGTGTAGGAAGCACAGTTCTTTTGTTCTGAGCAAGCTCACTGTTCTGGCCATATAGGAAACACAGTAGAGTTGAAGAGTGCTGCTTTCTCAAAAGCAGAGTATGTTTCTTGTAAGGCGAGCTAGAGTTGAATTCCCTTTCATAAACGGAGTTGAATCACATGCAGTTTCTGGTCCTAACAGCAAGAGTTCTTTTCTGGTAAGCAGAGTCACTATTGTGCTCAAATGGCCATACACAGTGCAAAAAGCACTCGCGTCTGTTCCCAGCAAGTGCAGCGTATTGGACGCAAGAGAAGCTACTGTTCTTGTCAGTTTCCTAAGCAGAGTTGAAGTAGACATGTCCCGTGTGTGTAGGAAGCACAGTTATTTTGTTCTGAGCAAGCTCACTGTTCTGGCCATATAGGAAACACACTAGAGTAAAATAGTGCTGCTTTCTCAAAAGCAGAGTGTGTTTCCTGTAAGGCGAGCTAGAGTTGAATTCCCTTTCATAAACGGAGTTGAATCACATGCAGTTTCTGCTCCTAACAGCAAGAGTTCTTTTCTGGTAAAGAGAGTCACTATTGTGCTCAAATGGCCATACACAGTGCAAATAGCACTCGCGTCTGTTCCCAGCAAGTGCAGTGTTTTGGATGCAAGAGAAGCTACTGTTCTTGTCAGTTTCCTAAGCAGAGTTGAAGTAGATATGGCCCGTGTGTGTAGGAAGCACAGTTCTTTTGTTCTGAGCAAGCTCACTGTTCTGTCCTTATAGGAAACACACTAGAGTAAAATAGTGCTGCTTTCTCAAAAGCAGAGTGTGTTTCCTGTAAGGCGAGCTAGAGTTGAATTCCCTTTCATAAACGGAGTTGAATCACATGCAGTTTCTGGTCCTAACAGCAAGAGTTCTTTTCTGGTAAGCAGAGTCACTATTGTGCTCAAATGGCCATACACAGTGCAAAAAGCACTCGCGTCTGTTCCCAGCAAGTGCAGCGTATTGGACGCAAGAGAAGCTACTGTTCTTGTCAGTTTCCTAAGCAGAGTTGAAGTAGACATGTCCCGTGTGTGTAGGAAGCACAGTTATTTTGTTCTGAGCAAGCTCACTGTTCTGGCCATATAGGAAACACACTAGAGTAAAATAGTGCTGCTTTCTCAAAAGCAGAGTGTGTTTCCTGTAAGGCGAGCTAGAGTTGAATTCCCTTTCATAAACGGAGTTGAATCACATGCAGTTTCTGGTCCTAACAGCAAGAGTTCTTTTCTGGTAAAGAGAGTCACTATTGTGCTCAAATGGCCATACACAGTGCAAATAGCACTCGCGTCTGTTCCCAGCAAGTGCAGTGTTTTGGATGCAAGAGAAGCTACTGTTCTTGTCAGTTTCCTAAGCAGAGTTGAAGTAGATATGGCCCGTGTGTGTAGGAAGCACAGTTCTTTTGTTCTGAGCAAGCTCACTGTTCTGGCCTTATAGGAAACACACTAGAGTAAAATAGTGCTGCTTTCTCAAAAGCAGAGTGTGTTTCCTGTAAGGCGAGCTAGAGTTGAATTCCCTTTCATAAACGGAGTTGAATCACATGCAGTTTCTGGTCCTAACAGCAAGAGTTCTTTTCTGGTAAGCAGAGTCACTATTGTGCTCAAATGGCCATACACAGTGCAAAAAGCACTCGCGTCTGTTCCCAGCAAGTGCAGCGTATTGGACGCAAGAGAAGCTACTGTTCTTGTCAGTTTCCTAAGCAGAGTTGAAGTAGACATGTCCCGTGTGTGTAGGAAGCACAGTTATTTTGTTCTGAGCAAGCTCACTGTTCTGGCCTTACAGGAAACACACTAGAGTAAAATAGTGCTGCTTTCTCAAAAGCAGAGTGTGTTTCCTGTAAGGCGAGCTAGAGTTGAATTCCCTTTCATAAACGGAGTTGAATCACATGCAGTTTCTGGTCCTAACAGCAAGAGTTCTTTTCTGGTAAAGAGAGTCACTATTGTGCTCAAATGGCCATACACAGTGCAAATAGCACTCGCGTCTGTTCCCAGCAAGTGCAGTGTTTTGGATGCAAGAGAAGCTACTGTTCTTGTCAGTTTCCTAAGCAGAGTTGAAGTAGATATGGCCCGTGTGTGTAGGAAGCACAGTTCTTTTGTTCTGAGCAAGCTCACTGTTCTGGCCATATAGGAAACACAGTAGAGTAGAAGAGTGCTGCTTTCTCAAAAGCAGAGTATGTTTCTTGTAAGGCGAGCTAGAGTTGAATTCCCTTTCATAAACGGAGTTGAATCACATGCAGTTTCTGGTCCTAACAGCAAGAGTTCTTTTCTGGTAAGCAGAGTCACTATTGTGCTCAAATGGCCATACACAGTGCAAAAAGCACTCGCGTCTGTTCCCAGCAAGTGCAGCGTATTGGACGCAAGAGAAGCTACTGTTCTTGTCAGTTTCCTAAGCAGAGTTGAAGTAGACATGTCCCGTGTGTGTAGGAAGCACAGTTATTTTGTTCTGAGCAAGCTCACTGTTCTGGCCATATAGGAAACACACTAGAGTAAAATAGTGCTGCTTTCTCAAAAGCAGAGTGTGTTTCCTGTAAGGCGAGCTAGAGTTGAATTCCCTTTCATAAACGGAGTTGAATCACATGCAGTTTCTGCTCCTAACAGCAAGAGTTCTTTTCTGGTAAAGAGAGTCACTATTGTGCTCAAATGGCCATACACAGTGCAAATAGCACTCGCGTCTGTTCCCAGCAAGTGCAGTGTTTTGGATGCAAGAGAAGCTACTGTTCTTGTCAGTTTCCTAAGCAGAGTTGAAGTAGATATGGCCCGTGTGTGTAGGAAGCACAGTTCTTTTGTTCTGAGCAAGCTCACTGTTCTGGCCTTATAGGAAACACACTAGAGTAAAATAGTGCTGCTTTCTCAAAAGCAGAGTGTGTTTCCTGTAAGGCGAGCTAGAGTTGAATTCCCTTTCATAAACGGAGTTGAATCACATGCAGTTTCTGGTCCTAACAGCAAGAGTTCTTTTCTGGTAAGCAGAGTCACTATTGTGCTCAAATGGCCATACACAGTGCAAAAAGCACTCGCGTCTGTTCCCAGCAAGTGCAGCGTATTGGACGCAAGAGAAGCTACTGTTCTTGTCAGTTTCCTAAGCAGAGTTGAAGTAGACATGTCCCGTGTGTGTAGGAAGCACAGTTATTTTGTTCTGAGCAAGCTCACTGTTCTGGCCTTATAGGAAACACACTAGAGTAAAATAGTGCTGCTTTCTCAAAAGCAGAGTGTGTTTCCTGTAAGGCGAGCTAGAGTTGAATTCCCTTTCATAAACGGAGTTGAATCACATGCAGTTTCTGCTCCTAACAGCAAGAGTTCTTTTCTGGTAAAGAGAGTCACTATTGTGCTCAAATGGCCATACACAGTGCAAATAGCACTCGCGTCTGTTCCCAGCAAGTGCAGTGTTTTGGATGCAAGAGAAGCTACTGTTCTTGTCAGTTTCCTAAGCAGAGTTGAAGTAGATATGGCCCGTGTGTGTAGGAAGCACAGTTCTTTTGTTCTGAGCAAGCTCACTGTTCTGGCCTTATAGGAAACACACTAGAGTAAAATAGTGCTGCTTTCTCAAAAGCAGAGTGTGTTTCCTGTAAGGCGAGCTAGAGTTGAATTCCCTTTCATAAACGGAGTTGAATCACATGCAGTTTCTGGTCCTAACAGCAAGAGTTCTTTTCTGGTAAGCAGAGTCACTATTGTGCTCAAATGGCCATACACAGTGCAAAAAGCACTCGCGTCTGTTCCCAGCAAGTGCAGCGTATTGGACGCAAGAGAAGCTACTGTTCTTGTCAGTTTCCTAAGCAGAGTTGAAGTAGACATGTCCCGTGTGTGTAGGAAGCACAGTTATTTTGTTCTGAGCAAGCTCACTGTTCTGGCCTTATAGGAAACACACTAGAGTAAAATAGTGCTGCTTTCTCAAAAGCAGAGTGTGTTTCCTGTAAGGCGAGCTAGAGTTGAATTCCCTTTCATAAACGGAGTTGAATCACATGCAGTTTCTGGTCCTAACAGCAAGAGTTCTTTTCTGGTAAAGAGAGTCACTATTGTGCTCAAATGGCCATACACAGTGCAAATAGCACTCGCGTCTGTTCCCAGCAAGTGCAGTGTTTTGGATGCAAGAGAAGCTACTGTTCTTGTCAGTTTCCTAAGCAGAGTTGAAGTAGATATGGCCCGTGTGTGTAGGAAGCACAGTTCTTTTGTTCTGAGCAAGCTCACTGTTCTGGCCATATAGGAAACACAGTAGAGTAGAAGAGTGCTGCTTTCTCAAAAGCAGAGTATATTTCTTGTAAGGCGAGCTAGAGTTGAATTCCCTTTCATAAACGGAGTTGAATCACATGCAGTTTCTGGTCCTAACAGCAAGAGTTCTTTTCTGGTAAGCAGAGTCACTATTGTGCTCAAATGGCCATACACAGTGCAAAAAGCACTCGCGTCTGTTCCCAGCAAGTGCAGCGTATTGGACGCAAGAGAAGCTACTGTTCTTGTCAGTTTCCTAAGCAGAGTTGAAGTAGACATGTCCCGTGTGTGTAGGAAGCACAGTTATTTTGTTCTGAGCAAGCTCACTGTTCTGGCCATATAGGAAACACACTAGAGTAAAATAGTGCTGCTTTCTCAAAAGCAGAGTGTGTTTCCTGTAAGGCGAGCTAGAGTTGAATTCCCTTTCATAAACGGAGTTGAATCACATGCAGTTTCTGGTCCTAACAGCAAGAGTTCTTTTCTGGTAAAGAGAGTCACTATTGTGCTCAAATGGCCATACACAGTGCAAATAGCACTCGCGTCTGTTCCCAGCAAGTGCAGTGTTTTGGATGCAAGAGAAGCTACTGTTCTTGTCAGTTTCCTAAGCAGAGTTGAAGTAGATATGGCCCGTGTGTGTAGGAAGCACAGTTCTTTTGTTCTGAGCAAGCTCACTGTTCTGGCCTTATAGGAAACACACTAGAGTAAAATAGTGCTGCTTTCTCAAAAGCAGAGTGTGTTTCCTGTAAGGCGAGCTAGAGTTGAATTCCCTTTCATAAACGGAGTTGAATCACATGCAGTTTCTGGTCCTAACAGCAAGAGTTCTTTTCTGGTAAGCAGAGTCACTATTGTGCTCAAATGGCCATACACAGTGCAAAAAGCACTCGCGTCTGTTCCCAGCAAGTGCAGCGTATTGGACGCAAGAGAAGCTACTGTTCTTGTCAGTTTCCTAAGCAGAGTTGAAGTAGACATGTCCCGTGTGTGTAGGAAGCACAGTTCTTTTGTTCTGAGCAAGCTCACTGTTCTGGCCATATAGGAAACACACTAGAGTAAAATAGTGCTGCTTTCTCAAAAGCAGAGTGTGTTTCCTGTAAGGCGAGCTAGAGTTGAATTCCCTTTCATAAACGGAGTTGAATCACATGCAGTTTCTGGTCCTAACAGCAAGAGTTCTTTTCTGGTAAGCAGAGTCACTATTGTGCTCAAATGGCCATACACAGTGCAAAAAGCACTCGCGTCTGTTCCCAGCAAGTGCAGCGTATTGGACGCAAGAGAAGCTACTGTTCTTGTCAGTTTCCTAAGCAGAGTTGAAGTAGACATGTCCCGTGTGTGTAGGAAGCACAGTTATTTTGTTCTGAGCAAGCTCACTGTTCTGGCCTTATAGGAAACACACTAGAGTAAAATAGTGCTGCTTTCTCAAAAGCAGAGTGTGTTTCCTGTAAGGCGAGCTAGAGTTGAATTCCCTTTCATAAACGGAGTTGAATCACATGCAGTTTCTGGTCCTAACAGCAAGAGTTCTTTTCTGGTAAGCAGAGTCACTATTGTGCTCAAATGGCCATACACAGTGCAAAAAGCACTCGCGTCTGTTCCCAGCAAGTGCAGCGTATTGGACGCAAGAGAAGCTACTGTTCTTGTCAGTTTCCTAAGCAGAGTTGAAGTAGACATGTCCCGTGTGTGTAGGAAGCACAGTTATTTTGTTCTGAGCAAGCTCACTGTTCTGGCCATATAGGAAACACACTAGAGTAAAATAGTGCTGCTTTCTCAAAAGCAGAGTGTGTTTCCTGTAAGGCGAGCTAGAGTTGAATTCCCTTTCATAAACGGAGTTGAATCACATGCAGTTTCTGGTCCTAACAGCAAGAGTTCTTTTCTGGTAAAGAGAGTCACTATTGTGCTCAAATGGCCATACACAGTGCAAATAGCACTCGCGTCTGTTCCCAGCAAGTGCAGTGTTTTGGATGCAAGAGAAGCTACTGTTCTTGTCAGTTTCCTAAGCAGAGTTGAAGTAGATATGGCCCGTGTGTGTAGGAAGCACAGTTCTTTTGTTCTGAGCAAGCTCACTGTTCTGTCCTTATAGGAAACACACTAGAGTAAAATAGTGCTGCTTTCTCAAAAGCAGAGTGTGTTTCCTGTAAGGCGAGCTAGAGTTGAATTCCCTTTCATAAACGGAGTTGAATCACATGCAGTTTCTGGTCCTAACAGCAAGAGTTCTTTTCTGGTAAGCAGAGTCACTATTGTGCTCAAATGGCCATACACAGTGCAAAAAGCACTCGCGTCTGTTCCCAGCAAGTGCAGCGTATTGGACGCAAGAGAAGCTACTGTTCTTGTCAGTTTCCTAAGCAGAGTTGAAGTAGACATGTCCCGTGTGTGTAGGAAGCACAGTTATTTTGTTCTGAGCAAGCTCACTGTTCTGGCCATATAGGAAACACACTAGAGTAAAATAGTGCTGCTTTCTCAAAAGCAGAGTGTGTTTCCTGTAAGGCGAGCTAGAGTTGAATTCCCTTTCATAAACGGAGTTGAATCACATGCAGTTTCTGCTCCTAACAGCAAGAGTTCTTTTCTGGTAAAGAGAGTCACTATTGTGCTCAAATGGCCATACACAGTGCAAATAGCACTCGCGTCTGTTCCCAGCAAGTGCAGTGTTTTGGATGCAAGAGAAGCTACTGTTCTTGTCAGTTTCCTAAGCAGAGTTGAAGTAGATATGGCCCGTGTGTGTAGGAAGCACAGTTCTTTTGTTCTGAGCAAGCTCACTGTTCTGGCCATATAGGAAACACAGTAGAGTAGAAGAGTGCTGCTTTCTCAAAAGCAGAGTATATTTCTTGTAAGGCGAGCTAGAGTTGAATTCCCTTTCATAAACGGAGTTGAATCACATGCAGTTTCTGGTCCTAACAGCAAGAGTTCTTTTCTGGTAAGCAGAGTCACTATTGTGCTCAAATGGCCATACACAGTGCAAAAAGCACTCGCGTCTGTTCCCAGCAAGTGCAGCGTATTGGACGCAAGAGAAGCTACTGTTCTTGTCAGTTTCCTAAGCAGAGTTGAAGTAGACATGTCCCGTGTGTGTAGGAAGCACAGTTATTTTGTTCTGAGCAAGCTCACTGTTCTGGCCATATAGGAAACACACTAGAGTAAAATAGTGCTGCTTTCTCAAAAGCAGAGTGTGTTTCCTGTAAGGCGAGCTAGAGTTGAATTCCCTTTCATAAACGGAGTTGAATCACATGCAGTTTCTGGTCCTAACAGCAAGAGTTCTTTTCTGGTAAGCAGAGTCACTATTGTGCTCAAATGGCCATACACAGTGCAAAAAGCACTCGCGTCTGTTCCCAGCAAGTGCAGCGTATTGGACGCAAGAGAAGCTACTGTTCTTGTCAGTTTCCTAAGCAGAGTTGAAGTAGACATGTCCCGTGTGTGTAGGAAGCACAGTTATTTTGTTCTGAGCAAGCTCACTGTTCTGGCCTTACAGGAAACACACTAGAGTAAAATAGTGCTGCTTTCTCAAAAGC
This sequence comes from Peromyscus californicus insignis, assembly GCF_007827085.1. NCBI lineage: Eukaryota > Metazoa > Chordata > Mammalia > Rodentia > Cricetidae > Peromyscus > Peromyscus californicus. Next base: position 105,072 of record NW_026294381.1, read on the forward strand.
AGAGTGTGTTTCCTGTAAGGCGAGCTAGAGTTGAATTCCCTTTCATAAACGGAGTTGAATCACATGCAGTTTCTGCTCCTAACAGCAAGAGTTCTTTTCTGGTAAAGAGAGTCACTATTGTGCTCAAATGGCCATACACAGTGCAAATAGCACTCGCGTCTGTTCCCAGCAAGTGCAGTGTTTTGGATGCAAGAGAAGCTACTGTTCTTGTCAGTTTCCTAAGCAGAGTTGAAGTAGATATGGCCCGTGTGTGTAGGAAGCACAGTTCTTTTGTTCTGAGCAAGCTCACTGTTCTGGCCATATAGGAAACACAGTAGAGTAGAAGAGTGCTGCTTTCTCAAAAGCAGAGTATGTTTCTTGTAAGGCGAGCTAGAGTTGAATTCCCTTTCATAAACGGAGTTGAATCACATGCAGTTTCTGGTCCTAACAGCAAGAGTTCTTTTCTGGTAAAGAGAGTCACTATTGTGCTCAAATGGCCATACACAGTGCAAATAGCACTCGCGTCTGTTCCCAGCAAGTGCAGTGTTTTGGATGCAAGAGAAGCTACTGTTCTTGTCAGTTTCCTAAGCAGAGTTGAAGTAGATATGGCCCGTGTGTGTAGGAAGCACAGTTCTTTTGTTCTGAGCAAGCTCACTGTTCTGGCCATATAGGAAACACAGTAGAGTAGAAGAGTGCTGCTTTCTCAAAAGCAGAGTATGTTTCTTGTAAGGCGAGCTAGAGTTGAATTCCCTTTCATAAACGGAGTTGAATCACATGCAGTTTCTGGTCCTAACAGCAAGAGTTCTTTTCTGGTAAGCAGAGTCACTATTGTGCTCAAATGGCCATACACAGTGCAAAAAGCACTCGCGTCTGTTCCCAGCAAGTGCAGCGTATTGGACGCAAGAGAAGCTACTGTTCTTGTCAGTTTCCTAAGCAGAGTTGAAGTAGACATGTCCCGTGTGTGTAGGAAGCACAGTTATTTTGTTCTGAGCAAGCTCACTGTTCTGGCCATATAGGAAACACACTAGAGTAAAATAGTGCTGCTTTCTCAAAAGCAGAGTGTGTTTCCTGTAAGGCGAGCTAGAGTTGAATTCCCTTTCATAAACGGAGTTGAATCACATGCAGTTTCTGGTCCTAACAGCAAGAGTTCTTTTCTGGTAAGCAGAGTCACTATTGTGCTCAAATGGCCATACACAGTGCAAAAAGCACTCGCGTCTGTTCCCAGCAAGTGCAGCGTATTGGACGCAAGAGAAGCTACTGTTCTTGTCAGTTTCCTAAGCAGAGTTGAAGTAGACATGTCCCGTGTGTGTAGGAAGCACAGTTATTTTGTTCTGAGCAAGCTCACTGTTCTGGCCTTACAGGAAACACACTAGAGTAAAATAGTGCTGCTTTCTCAAAAGCAGAGTGTGTTTCCTGTAAGGCGAGCTAGAGTTGAATTCCCTTTCATAAACGGAGTTGAATCACATGCAGTTTCTGCTCCTAACAGCAAGAGTTCTTTTCTGGTAAAGAGAGTCACTATTGTGCTCAAATGGCCATACACAGTGCAAATAGCACTCGCGTCTGTTCCCAGCAAGTGCAGTGTTTTGGATGCAAGAGAAGCTACTGTTCTTGTCAGTTTCCTAAGCAGAGTTGAAGTAGATATGGCCCGTGTGTGTAGGAAGCACAGTTCTTTTGTTCTGAGCAAGCTCACTGTTCTGGCCATATAGGAAACACAGTAGAGTAGAAGAGTGCTGCTTTCTCAAAAGCAGAGTATATTTCTTGAAAGGCGAGCTAGAGTTGAATTCCCTTTCATAAACGGAGTTGAATCACATGCAGTTTCTGGTCCTAACAGCAAGAGTTCTTTTCTGGTAAAGAGAGTCACTATTGTGCTCAAATGGCCATACACAGTGCAAATAGCACTCGCGTCTGTTCCCAGCAAGTGCAGTGTTTTGGATGCAAGAGAAGCTACTGTTCTTGTCAGTTTCCTAAGCAGAGTTGAAGTAGATATGGCCCGTGTGTGTAGGAAGCACAGTTCTTTTGTTCTGAGCAAGCTCACTGTTCTGTCCTTATAGGAAACACACTAGAGTAAAATAGTGCTGCTTTCTCAAAAGCAGAGTGTGTTTCCTGTAAGGCGAGCTAGAGTTGAATTCCCTTTCATAAACGGAGTTGAATCACATGCAGTTTCTGGTCCTAACAGCAAGAGTTCTTTTCTGGTAAGCAGAGTCACTATTGTGCTCAAATGGCCATACACAGTGCAAAAAGCACTCGCGTCTGTTCCCAGCAAGTGCAGCGTATTGGACGCAAGAGAAGCTACTGTTCTTGTCAGTTTCCTAAGCAGAGTTGAAGTAGACATGTCCCGTGTGTGTAGGAAGCACAGTTATTTTGTTCTGAGCAAGCTCACTGTTCTGGCCATATAGGAAACACACTAGAGTAAAATAGTGCTGCTTTCTCAAAAGCAGAGTGTGTTTCCTGTAAGGCGAGCTAGAGTTGAATTCCCTTTCATAAACGGAGTTGAATCACATGCAGTTTCTGGTCCTAACAGCAAGAGTTCTTTTCTGGTAAAGAGAGTCACTATTGTGCTCAAATGGCCATACACAGTGCAAATAGCACTCGCGTCTGTTCCCAGCAAGTGCAGTGTTTTGGATGCAAGAGAAGCTACTGTTCTTGTCAGTTTCCTAAGCAGAGTTGAAGTAGATATGGCCCGTGTGTGTAGGAAGCACAGTTCTTTTGTTCTGAGCAAGCTCACTGTTCTGTCCTTATAGGAAACACACTAGAGTAAAATAGTGCTGCTTTCTCAAAAGCAGAGTGTGTTTCCTGTAAGGCGAGCTAGAGTTGAATTCCCTTTCATAAACGGAGTTGAATCACATGCAGTTTCTGGTCCTAACAGCAAGAGTTCTTTTCTGGTAAGCAGAGTCACTATTGTGCTCAAATGGCCATACACAGTGCAAAAAGCACTCGCGTCTGTTCCCAGCAAGTGCAGCGTATTGGACGCAAGAGAAGCTACTGTTCTTGTCAGTTTCCTAAGCAGAGTTGAAGTAGACATGTCCCGTGTGTGTAGGAAGCACAGTTATTTTGTTCTGAGCAAGCTCACTGTTCTGGCCATATAGGAAACACACTAGAGTAAAATAGTGCTGCTTTCTCAAAAGCAGAGTGTGTTTCCTGTAAGGCGAGCTAGAGTTGAATTCCCTTTCATAAACGGAGTTGAATCACATGCAGTTTCTGCTCCTAACAGCAAGAGTTCTTTTCTGGTAAAGAGAGTCACTATTGTGCTCAAATGGCCATACACAGTGCAAATAGCACTCGCGTCTGTTCCCAGCAAGTGCAGTGTTTTGGATGCAAGAGAAGCTACTGTTCTTGTCAGTTTCCTAAGCAGAGTTGAAGTAGATATGGCCCGTGTGTGTAGGAAGCACAGTTCTTTTGTTCTGAGCAAGCTCACTGTTCTGGCCATATAGGAAACACAGTAGAGTAGAAGAGTGCTGCTTTCTCAAAAGCAGAGTATGTTTCTTGTAAGGCGAGCTAGAGTTGAATTCCCTTTCATAAACGGAGTTGAATCACATGCAGTTTCTGGTCCTAACAGCAAGAGTTCTTTTCTGGTAAGCAGAGTCACTATTGTGCTCAAATGGCCATACACAGTGCAAAAAGCACTCGCGTCTGTTCCCAGCAAGTGCAGCGTATTGGACGCAAGAGAAGCTACTGTTCTTGTCAGTTTCCTAAGCAGAGTTGAAGTAGACATGTCCCGTGTGTGTAGGAAGCACAGTTATTTTGTTCTGAGCAAGCTCACTGTTCTGGCCATATAGGAAACACACTAGAGTAAAATAGTGCTGCTTTCTCAAAAGCAGAGTGTGTTTCCTGTAAGGCGAGCTAGAGTTGAATTCCCTTTCATAAACGGAGTTGAATCACATGCAGTTTCTGCTCCTAACAGCAAGAGTTCTTTTCTGGTAAAGAGAGTCACTATTGTGCTCAAATGGCCATACACAGTGCAAATAGCACTCGCGTCTGTTCCCAGCAAGTGCAGTGTTTTGGATGCAAGAGAAGCTACTGTTCTTGTCAGTTTCCTAAGCAGAGTTGAAGTAGATATGGCCCGTGTGTGTAGGAAGCACAGTTCTTTTGTTCTGAGCAAGCTCACTGTTCTGGCCTTATAGGAAACACACTAGAGTAAAATAGTGCTGCTTTCTCAAAAGCAGAGTGTGTTTCCTGTAAGGCGAGCTAGAGTTGAATTCCCTTTCATAAACGGAGTTGAATCACATGCAGTTTCTGGTCCTAACAGCAAGAGTTCTTTTCTGGTAAGCAGAGTCACTATTGTGCTCAAATGGCCATACACAGTGCAAAAAGCACTCGCGTCTGTTCCCAGCAAGTGCAGCGTATTGGACGCAAGAGAAGCTACTGTTCTTGTCAGTTTCCTAAGCAGAGTTGAAGTAGACATGTCCCGTGTGTGTAGGAAGCACAGTTATTTTGTTCTGAGCAAGCTCACTGTTCTGGCCATATAGGAAACACACTAGAGTAAAATAGTGCTGCTTTCTCAAAAGCAGAGTGTGTTTCCTGTAAGGCGAGCTAGAGTTGAATTCCCTTTCATAAACGGAGTTGAATCACATGCAGTTTCTGCTCCTAACAGCAAGAGTTCTTTTCTGGTAAAGAGAGTCACTATTGTGCTCAAATGGCCATACACAGTGCAAATAGCACTCGCGTATGTTCCCAGCAAGTGCAGTGTTTTGGATGCAAGAGAAGCTACTGTTCTTGTCAGTTTCCTAAGCAGAGTTGAAGTAGATATGGCCCGTGTGTGTAGGAAGCACAGTTCTTTTGTTCTGAGCAAGCTCACTGTTCTGGCCTTATAGGAAACACACTAGAGTAAAATAGTGCTGCTTTCTCAAAAGCAGAGTGTGTTTCCTGTAAGGCGAGCTAGAGTTGAATTCCCTTTCATAAACGGAGTTGAATCACATGCAGTTTCTGGTCCTAACAGCAAGAGTTCTTTTCTGGTAAGCAGAGTCACTATTGTGCTCAAATGGCCATACACAGTGCAAAAAGCACTCGCGTCTGTTCCCAGCAAGTGCAGCGTATTGGACGCAAGAGAAGCTACTGTTCTTGTCAGTTTCCTAAGCAGAGTTGAAGTAGACATGTCCCGTGTGTGTAGGAAGCACAGTTATTTTGTTCTGAGCAAGCTCACTGTTCTGGCCTTACAGGAAACACACTAGAGTAAAATAGTGCTGCTTTCTCAAAAGCAGAGTGTGTTTCCTGTAAGGCGAGCTAGAGTTGAATTCCCTTTCATAAACGGAGTTGAATCACATGCAGTTTCTGGTCCTAACAGCAAGAGTTCTTTTCTGGTAAAGAGAGTCACTATTGTGCTCAAATGGCCATACACAGTGCAAATAGCACTCGCGTCTGTTCCCAGCAAGTGCAGTGTTTTGGATGCAAGAGAAGCTACTGTTCTTGTCAGTTTCCTAAGCAGAGTTGAAGTAGATATGGCCCGTGTGTGTAGGAAGCACAGTTCTTTTGTTCTGAGCAAGCTCACTGTTCTGGCCTTATAGGAAACACACTAGAGTAAAATAGTGCTGCTTTCTCAAAAGCAGAGTGTGTTTCCTGTAAGGCGAGCTAGAGTTGAATTCCCTTTCATAAACGGAGTTGAATCACATGCAGTTTCTGGTCCTAACAGCAAGAGTTCTTTTCTGTTAAAGAGAGTCACTATTGTGCTCAAATGGCCATACACAGTGCAAATAGCACTCGCGTCTGTTCCCAGCAAGTGCAGTGTTTTGGATGCAAGAGAAGCTACTGTTCTTGTCAGTTTCCTAAGCAGAGTTGAAGTAGATATGGCCCGTGTGTGTAGGAAGCACAGTTCTTTTGTTCTGAGCAAGCTCACTGTTCTGGCCATATAGGAAACACAGTAGAGTAGAAGAGTGCTGCTTTCTCAAAAGCAGAGTATGTTTCTTGTAAGGCGAGCTAGAGTTGAATTCCCTTTCATAAACGGAGTTGAATCACATGCAGTTTCTGGTCCTAACAGCAAGAGTTCTTTTCTGGTAAAGAGAGTCACTATTGTGCTCAAATGGCCATACACAGTGCAAATAGCACTCGCGTCTGTTCCCAGCAAGTGCAGTGTTTTGGATGCAAGAGAAGCTACTGTTCTTGTCAGTTTCCTAAGCAGAGTTGAAGTAGATATGGCCCGTGTGTGTAGGAAGCACAGTTCTTTTGTTCTGAGCAAGCTCACTGTTCTGGCCATATAGGAAACACAGTAGAGTAGAAGAGTGCTGCTTTCTCAAAAGCAGAGTATGTTTCTTGTAAGGCGAGCTAGAGTTGAATTCCCTTTCATAAACGGAGTTGAATCACATGCAGTTTCTGGTCCTAACAGCAAGAGTTCTTTTCTGGTAAGCAGAGTCACTATTGTGCTCAAATGGCCATACACAGTGCAAAAAGCACTCGCGTCTGTTCCCAGCAAGTGCAGCGTATTGGACGCAAGAGAAGCTACTGTTCTTGTCAGTTTCCTAAGCAGAGTTGAAGTAGACATGTCCCGTGTGTGTAGGAAGCACAGTTATTTTGTTCTGAGCAAGCTCACTGTTCTGGCCTTATAGGAAACACACTAGAGTAAAATAGTGCTGCTTTCTCAAAAGCAGAGTGTGTTTCCTGTAAGGCGAGCTAGAGTTGAATTCCCTTTCATAAACGGAGTTGAATCACATGCAGTTTCTGGTCCTAACAGCAAGAGTTCTTTTCTGGTAAAGAGTCACTATTGTGCTCAAATGGCCATACACAGTGCAAATAGCACTCGCGTCTGTTCCCAGCAAGTGCAGTGTTTTGGATGCAAGAGAAGCTACTGTTCTTGTCAGTTTCCTAAGCAGAGTTGAAGTAGATATGGCCCGTGTGTGTAGGAAGCACAGTTCTTTTGTTCTGAGCAAGCTCACTGTTCTGGCCATATAGGAAACACAGTAGAGTTGAAGAGTGCTGCTTTCTCAAAAGCAGAGTATGTTTCTTGTAAGGCGAGCTAGAGTTGAATTCCCTTTCATAAACGGAGTTGAATCACATGCAGTTTCTGGTCCTAACAGCAAGAGTTCTTTTCTGGTAAGCAGAGTCACTATTGTGCTCAAATGGCCATACACAGTGCAAAAAGCACTCGCGTCTGTTCCCAGCAAGTGCAGCGTATTGGACGCAAGAGAAGCTACTGTTCTTGTCAGTTTCCTAAGCAGAGTTGAAGTAGACATGTCCCGTGTGTGTAGGAAGCACAGTTATTTTGTTCTGAGCAAGCTCACTGTTCTGGCCATATAGGAAACACACTAGAGTAAAATAGTGCTGCTTTCTCAAAAGCAGAGTGTGTTTCCTGTAAGGCGAGCTAGAGTTGAATTCCCTTTCATAAACGGAGTTGAATCACATGCAGTTTCTGCTCCTAACAGCAAGAGTTCTTTTCTGTTAAAGAGAGTCACTATTGTGCTCAAATGGCCATACACAGTGCAAATAGCACTCGCGTCTGTTCCCAGCAAGTGCAGTGTTTTGGATGCAAGAGAAGCTACTGTTCTTGTCAGTTTCCTAAGCAGAGTTGAAGTAGATATGGCCCGTGTGTGTAGGAAGCACAGTTCTTTTGTTCTGAGCAAGCTCACTGTTCTGGCCATATAGGAAACACAGTAGAGTAGAAGAGTGCTGCTTTCTCAAAAGCAGAGTATATTTCTTGAAAGGCGAGCTAGAGTTGAATTCCCTTTCATAAACGGAGTTGAATCACATGCAGTTTCTGGTCCTAACAGCAAGAGTTCTTTTCTGGTAAAGAGAGTCACTATTGTGCTCAAATGGCCATACACAGTGCAAATAGCACTCGCGTCTGTTCCCAGCAAGTGCAGTGTTTTGGATGCAAGAGAAGCTACTGTTCTTGTCAGTTTCCTAAGCAGAGTTGAAGTAGATATGGCCCGTGTGTGTAGGAAGCACAGTTCTTTTGTTCTGAGCAAGCTCACTGTTCTGTCCTTATAGGAAACACACTAGAGTAAAATAGTGCTGCTTTCTCAAAAGCAGAGTGTGTTTCCTGTAAGGCGAGCTAGAGTTGAATTCCCTTTCATAAACGGAGTTGAATCACATGCAGTTTCTGGTCCTAACAGCAAGAGTTCTTTTCTGGTAAGCAGAGTCACTATTGTGCTCAAATGGCCATACACAGTGCAAAAAGCACTCGCGTCTGTTCCCAGCAAGTGCAGCGTATTGGACGCAAGAGAAGCTACTGTTCTTGTCAGTTTCCTAAGCAGAGTTGAAGTAGACATGTCCCGTGTGTGTAGGAAGCACAGTTATTTTGTTCTGAGCAAGCTCACTGTTCTGGCCATATAGGAAACACACTAGAGTAAAATAGTGCTGCTTTCTCAAAAGCAGAGTGTGTTTCCTGTAAGGCGAGCTAGAGTTGAATTCCCTTTCATAAACGGAGTTGAATCACATGCAGTTTCTGCTCCTAACAGCAAGAGTTCTTTTCTGGTAAAGAGAGTCACTATTGTGCTCAAATGGCCATACACAGTGCAAATAGCACTCGCGTCTGTTCCCAGCAAGTGCAGTGTTTTGGATGCAAGAGAAGCTACTGTTCTTGTCAGTTTCCTAAGCAGAGTTGAAGTAGATATGGCCCGTGTGTGTAGGAAGCACAGTTCTTTTGTTCTGAGCAAGCTCACTGTTCTGGCCATATAGGAAACACAGTAGAGTTGAAGAGTGCTGCTTTCTCAAAAGCAGAGTATGTTTCTTGTAAGGCGAGCTAGAGTTGAATTCCCTTTCATAAACGGAGTTGAATCACATGCAGTTTCTGGTCCTAACAGCAAGAGTTCTTTTCTGGTAAGCAGAGTCACTATTGTGCTCAAATGGCCATACACAGTGCAAAAAGCACTCGCGTCTGTTCCCAGCAAGTGCAGCGTATTGGACGCAAGAGAAGCTACTGTTCTTGTCAGTTTCCTAAGCAGAGTTGAAGTAGACATGTCCCGTGTGTGTAGGAAGCACAGTTATTTTGTTCTGAGCAAGCTCACTGTTCTGGCCTTATAGGAAACACACTAGAGTAAAATAGTGCTGCTTTCTCAAAAGCAGAGTGTGTTTCCTGTAAGGCGAGCTAGAGTTGAATTCCCTTTCATAAACGGAGTTGAATCACATGCAGTTTCTGGTCCTAACAGCAAGAGTTCTTTTCTGGTAAAGAGAGTCACTATTGTGCTCAAATGGCCATACACAGTGCAAAAAGCACTCGCGTATGTTCCCAGCAAGTGCAGTGTTTTGGATGCAAGAGAAGCTACTGTTCTTGTCAGTTTCCTAAGCAGAGTTGAAGTAGACATGTCCCGTGTGTGTAGGAAGCACAGTTCTTTTGTTCTGAGCAAGCTCACTGTTCTGGCCTTACAGGAAACACACTAGAGTAAAATAGTGCTGCTTTCTCAAAAGCAGAGTGTGTTTCCTGTAAGGCGAGCTAGAGTTGAATTCCCTTTCATAAACGGAGTTGAATCACATGCAGTTTCTGCTCCTAACAGCAAGAGTTCTTTTCTGTTAAAGAGAGTCACTATTGTGCTCAAATGGCCATACACAGTGCAAATAGCACTCGCGTCTGTTCCCAGCAAGTGCAGTGTTTTGGATGCAAGAGAAGCTACTGTTCTTGTCAGTTTCCTAAGCAGAGTTGAAGTAGATATGGCCCGTGTGTGTAGGAAGCACAGTTCTTTTGTTCTGAGCAAGCTCACTGTTCTGGCCATATAGGAAACACAGTAGAGTAGAAGAGTGCTGCTTTCTCAAAAGCAGAGTATATTTCTTGAAAGGCGAGCTAGAGTTGAATTCCCTTTCATAAACGGAGTTGAATCACATGCAGTTTCTGGTCCTAACAGCAAGAGTTCTTTTCTGGTAAGCAGAGTCACTATTGTGCTCAAATGGCCATACACAGTGCAAAAAGCACTCGCGTCTGTTCCCAGCAAGTGCAGCGTATTGGACGCAAGAGAAGCTACTGTTCTTGTCAGTTTCCTAAGCAGAGTTGAAGTAGACATGTCCCGTGTGTGTAGGAAGCACAGTTATTTTGTTCTGAGCAAGCTCACTGTTCTGGCATTACAGGAAACACACTAGAGTAAAATAGTGCTGCTTTCTCAAAAGCAGAGTGTGTTTCCTGTAAGGCGAGCTAGAGTTGAATTCCCTTTCATAAACGGAGTTGAATCACATGCAGTTTCTGGTCCTAACAGCAAGAGTTCTTTTCTGGTAAAGAGAGTCACTATTGTGCTCAAATGGCCATACACAGTGCAAATAGCACTCGCGTATGTTCCCAGCAAGTGCAGTGTTTTGGATGCAAGAGAAGCTACTGTTCTTGTCAGTTTCCTAAGCAGAGTTGAAGTAGATATGGCCCGTGTGTGTAGGAAGCACAGTTCTTTTGTTCTGAGCAAGCTCACTGTTCTGTCCTTATAGGAAACACACTAGAGTAAAGTAGTGCTGCTTTCTCAAAAGCAGAGTGTGTTTCCTGTAAGGCGAGCTAGAGTTGAATTCCCTTTCATAAACGGAGTTGAATCACATGCAGTTTCTGGTCCTAACAGCAAGAGTTCTTTTCTGTTAAAGAGAGTCACTATTGTGCTCAAATGGCCATACACAGTGCAAATAGCACTCGCGTCTGTTCCCAGCAAGTGCAGTGTTTTGGATGCAAGAGAAGCTACTGTTCTTGTCAGTTTCCTAAGCAGAGTTGAAGTAGATATGGCCCGTGTGTGTAGGAAGCACAGTTCTTTTGTTCTGAGCAAGCTCACTGTTCTGGCCATATAGGAAACACAGTAGAGTAGAAGAGTGCTGCTTTCTCAAAAGCAGAGTATGTTTCTTGTAAGGCGAGCTAGAGTTGAATTCCCTTTCATAAACGGAGTTGAATCACATGCAGTTTCTGGTCCTAACAGCAAGAGTTCTTTTCTGTTAAAGAGAGTCACTATTGTGCTCAAATGGCCATACACAGTGCAAAAAGCACTCGCGTCTGTTCCCAGCAAGTGCAGTGTTTTGGATGCAAGAGAAGCTACTGTTCTTGTCAGTTTCCTAAGCAGAGTTGAAGTAGATATGGCCCGTGTGTGTAGGAAGCACAGTTCTTTTGTTCTGAGCAAGCTCACTGTTCTGGCCATATAGGAAACACAGTAGAGTAGAAGAGTGCTGCTTTCTCAAAAGCAGAGTATGTTTCTTGTAAGGCGAGCTAGAGTTGAATTCCCTTTCATAAACGGAGTTGAATCACATGCAGTTTCTGGTCCTAACAGCAAGAGTTCTTTTCTGGTAAGCAGAGTCACTATTGTGCTCAAATGGCCATACACAGTGCAAAAAGCACTCGCGTCTGTTCCCAGCAAGTGCAGCGTATTGGACGCAAGAGAAGCTACTGTTCTTGTCAGTTTCCTAAGCAGAGTTGAAGTAGACATGTCCCGTGTGTGTAGGAAGCACAGTTATTTTGTTCTGAGCAAGCTCACTGTTCTGGCCTTATATGAAACACACTAGAGTTAAATAGTGCTGCTTTCTCAAAAGCAGAGTGTGTTTCCTGTAAGGCGAGCTAGAGTTGAATTCCGTTTCATAAACGGAGTTGAATCACATGCAGTTTCTGGTCCTAACAGCAAGAGTTCTTTTCTGGTAAAGAGTCACTATTGTGCTCAAATGGCCATACACAGTGCAAATAGCACTCGCGTCTGTTCCCAGCAAGTGCAGTGTTTTGGATGCAAGAGAAGCTGCTGTTCTTGTCAGTTTCCTAAGCAGAGTTGAAGTAGATATGGCCCGTGTGTGTAGGAAGCACAGTTCTTTTGTTCTGAGCAAGCTCACTGTTCTGGCCATATAGGAAACACAGTAGAGTTGAAGAGTGCTGCTTTCTCAAAAGCAGAGTATGTTTCTTGTAAGGCGAGCTAGAGTTGAATTCCCTTTCATAAACGGAGTTGAATCACATGCAGTTTCTGGTCCTAACAGCAAGAGTTCTTTTCTGGTAAGCAGAGTCACTATTGTGCTCAAATGGCCATACACAGTGCAAAAAGCACTCGCGTCTGTTCCCAGCAAGTGCAGCGTATTGGACGCAAGAGAAGCTACTGTTCTTGTCAGTTTCCTAAGCAGAGTTGAAGTAGACATGTCCCGTGTGTGTAGGAAGCACAGTTATTTTGTTCTGAGCAAGCTCACTGTTCTGGCCATATAGGAAACACACTAGAGTAAAATAGTGCTGCTTTCTCAAAAGCAGAGTGTGTTTCCTGTAAGGCGAGCTAGAGTTGAATTCCCTTTCATAAACGGAGTTGAATCACATGCAGTTTCTGCTCCTAACAGCAAGAGTTCTTTTCTGTTAAAGAGAGTCACTATTGTGCTCAAATGGCCATACACAGTGCAAATAGCACTCGCGTCTGTTCCCAGCAAGTGCAGTGTTTTGGATGCAAGAGAAGCTACTGTTCTTGTCAGTTTCCTAAGCAGAGTTGAAGTAGATATGGCCCGTGTGTGTAGGAAGCACAGTTCTTTTGTTCTGAGCAAGCTCACTGTTCTGGCCATATAGGAAACACAGTAGAGTAGAAGAGTGCTGCTTTCTCAAAAGCAGAGTATATTTCTTGAAAGGCGAGCTAGAGTTGAATTCCCTTTCATAAACGGAGTTGAATCACATGCAGTTTCTGGTCCTAACAGCAAGAGTTCTTTTCTGGTAAAGAGAGTCACTATTGTGCTCAAATGGCCATACACAGTGCAAATAGCACTCGCGTCTGTTCCCAGCAAGTGCAGTGTTTTGGATGCAAGAGAAGCTACTGTTCTTGTCAGTTTCCTAAGCAGAGTTGAAGTAGATATGGCCCGTGTGTGTAGGAAGCACAGTTCTTTTGTTCTGAGCAAGCTCACTGTTCTGTCCTTATAGGAAACACACTAGAGTAAAATAGTGCTGCTTTCTCAAAAGCAGAGTGTGTTTCCTGTAAGGCGAGCTAGAGTTGAATTCCCTTTCATAAACGGAGTTGAATCACATGCAGTTTCTGGTCCTAACAGCAAGAGTTCTTTTCTGGTAAGCAGAGTCCTATTGTGCTCAAATGGCCATACACTGTGCAAAAAGCACTCGCGTCTGTTCCCAGCAAGTGCAGCGTATTGGACGCAAGAGAAGCTACTGTTCTTGTCAGTTTCCTAAGCAGAGTTGAAGTAGACATGTCCCGTGTGTGTAGGAAGCACAGTTATTTTGTTCTGAGCAAGCTCACTGTTCTGGCCATATAGGAAACACACTAGAGTAAAATAGTGCTGCTTTCTCAAAAGCAGAGTGTGTTTCCTGTAAGGCGAGCTAGAGTTGAATTCCCTTTCATAAACGGAGTTGAATCACATGCAGTTTCTGCTCCTAACAGCAAGAGTTCTTTTCTGGTAAAGAGAGTCACTATTGTGCTCAAATGGCCATACACAGTGCAAATAGCACTCGCGTCTGTTCCCAGCAAGTGCAGTGTTTTGGATGCAAGAGAAGCTACTGTTCTTGTCAGTTTCCTAAGCAGAGTTGAAGTAGATATGGCCCGTGTGTGTAGGAAGCACAGTTCTTTTGTTCTGAGCAAGCTCACTGTTCTGGCCATATAGGAAACACAGTAGAGTTGAAGAGTGCTGCTTTCTCAAAAGCAGAGTATGTTTCTTGTAAGGCGAGCTAGAGTTGAATTCCCTTTCATAAACGGAGTTGAATCACATGCAGTTTCTGGTCCTAACAGCAAGAGTTCTTTTCTGGTAAGCAGAGTCACTATTGTGCTCAAATGGCCATACACAGTGCAAAAAGCACTCGCGTCTGTTCCCAGCAAGTGCAGCGTATTGGACGCAAGAGAAGCTACTGTTCTTGTCAGTTTCCTAAGCAGAGTTGAAGTAGACATGTCCCGTGTGTGTAGGAAGCACAGTTATTTTGTTCTGAGCAAGCTCACTGTTCTGGCCATATAGGAAACACACTAGAGTAAAATAGTGCTGCTTTCTCAAAAGCAGAGTGTGTTTCCTGTAAGGCGAGCTAGAGTTGAATTCCCTTTCATAAACGGAGTTGAATCACATGCAGTTTCTGCTCCTAACAGCAAGAGTTCTTTTCTGGTAAAGAGAGTCACTATTGTGCTCAAATGGCCATACACAGTGCAAATAGCACTCGCGTCTGTTCCCAGCAAGTGCAGTGTTTTGGATGCAAGAGAAGCTACTGTTCTTGTCAGTTTCCTAAGCAGAGTTGAAGTAGATATGGCCCGTGTGTGTAGGAAGCACAGTTCTTTTGTTCTGAGCAAGCTCACTGTTCTGGCCTTATAGGAAACACACTAGAGTAAAATAGTGCTGCTTTCTCAAAAGCAGAGTGTGTTTCCTGTAAGGCGAGCTAGAGTTGAATTCCCTTTCATAAACGGAGTTGAATCACATGCAGTTTCTGGTCCTAACAGCAAGAGTTCTTTTCTGGTAAAGAGAGTCACTATTGTGCTCAAATGGCCATACACAGTGCAAATAGCACTCGCGTCTGTTCCCAGCAAGTGCAGTGTTTTGGATGCAAGAGAAGCTACTGTTCTTGTCAGTTTCCTAAGCAGAGTTGAAGTAGATATGGCCCGTGTGTGTAGGAAGCACAGTTCTTTTGTTCTGAGCAAGCTCACTGTTCTGGCCTTATAGGAAACACAGTAGAGTAGAAGAGTGCTGCTTTCTCAAAAGCAGAGTGTGTTTCCTGTAAGGCGAGCTAGAGTTGAATTCCCTTTCATAAACGGAGTTGAATCACATGCAGTTTCTGGTCCTAACAGCAAGAGTTCTTTTCTGGTAAGCAGAGTCACTATTGTGCTCAAATGGCCATACACAGTGCAAAAAGCACTCGCGTCTGTTCCCAGCAAGTGCAGCGTATTGGACGCAAGAGAAGCTACTGTTCTTGTCAGTTTCCTAAGCAGAGTTGAAGTAGACATGTCCCGTGTGTGTAGGAAGCACAGTTATTTTGTTCTGAGCAAGCTCACTGTTCTGGCCTTACAGGAAACACACTAGAGTAAAATAGTGCTGCTTTCTCAAAAGCAGAGTGTGTTTCCTGTAAGGCGAGCTAGAGTTGAATTCCCTTTCATAAACGGAGTTGAATCAGCATGCAGTTTCTGCTCCTAACAGCAAGAGTTCTTTTCTGGTAAAGAGAGTCACTATTGTGCTCAAATGGCCATACACAGTGCAAATAGCACTCGCGTCTGTTCCCAGCAAGTGCAGTGTTTTGGATGCAAGAGAAGCTACTGTTCTTGTCAGTTTCCTAAGCAGAGTTGAAGTAGATATGGCCCGTGTGTGTAGGAAGCACAGTTCTTTTGTTCTGAGCAAGCTCACTGTTCTGGCCTTATAGGAAACACAGTAGAGTAGAAGAGTGCTGCTTTCTCAAAAGCAGAGTATGTTTCTTGTAAGGCGAGCTAGAGTTGAATTCCCTTTCATAAACGGAGTTGAATCACATGCAGTTTCTGGTCCTAACAGCAAGAGTTCTTTTCTGGTAAAGAGAGTCACTATTGTGCTCAAATGGCCATACACAGTGCAAATAGCACTCGCGTCTGTTCCCAGCAAGTGCAGTGTTTTGGATGCAAGAGAAGCTACTGTTCTTGTCAGTTTCCTAAGCAGAGTTGAAGTAGATATGGCCCGTGTGTGTAGGAAGCACAGTTCTTTTGTTCTGAGCAAGCTCACTGTTCTGGCCATATAGGAAACACAGTAGAGTAGAAGAGTGCTGCTTTCTCAAAAGCAGAGTATGTTTCTTGTAAGGCGAGCTAGAGTTGAATTCCCTTTCATAAACGGAGTTGAATCACATGCAGTTTCTGGTCCTAACAGCAAGAGTTCTTTTCTGGTAAAGAGAGTCACTATTGTGCTCAAATGGCCATACACAGTGCAAATAGCACTCGCGTCTGTTCCCAGCAAGTGCAGTGTTTTGGATGCAAGAGAAGCTACTGTTCTTGTCAGTTTCCTAAGCAGAGTTGAAGTAGATATGGCCCGTGTGTGTAGGAAGCACAGTTCTTTTGTTCTGAGCAAGCTCACTGTTCTGTCCTTATAGGAAACACACTAGAGTAAAATAGTGCTGCTTTCTCAAAAGCAGAGTGTGTTTCCTGTAAGGCGAGCTAGAGTTGAATTCCCTTTCATAAACGGAGTTGAATCACATGCAGTTTCTGGTCCTAACAGCAAGAGTTCTTTTCTGGTAAGCAGAGTCACTATTGTGCTCAAATGGCCATACACAGTGCAAAAAGCACTCGCGTCTGTTCCCAGCAAGTGCAGCGTATTGGACGCAAGAGAAGCTACTGTTCTTGTCAGTTTCCTAAGCAGAGTTGAAGTAGACATGTCCCGTGTGTGTAGGAAGCACAGTTATTTTGTTCTGAGCAAGCTCACTGTTCTGGCCATATAGGAAACACACTAGAGTAAAATAGTGCTGCTTTCTCAAAAGCAGAGTGTGTTTCCTGTAAGGCGAGCTAGAGTTGAATTCCCTTTCATAAACGGAGTTGAATCACATGCAGTTTCTGCTCCTAACAGCAAGAGTTCTTTTCTGGTAAAGAGAGTCACTATTGTGCTCAAATGGCCATACACAGTGCAAATAGCACTCGCGTCTGTTCCCAGCAAGTGCAGTGTTTTGGATGCAAGAGAAGCTACTGTTCTTGTCAGTTTCCTAAGCAGAGTTGAAGTAGATATGGCCCGTGTGTGTAGGAAGCACAGTTCTTTTGTTCTGAGCAAGCTCACTGTTCTGGCCATATAGGAAACACAGTAGAGTAGAAGAGTGCTGCTTTCTCAAAAGCAGAGTATGTTTCTTGTAAGGCGAGCTAGAGTTGAATTCCCTTTCATAAACGGAGTTGAATCACATGCAGTTTCTGGTCCTAACAGCAAGAGTTCTTTTCTGGTAAGCAGAGTCACTATTGTGCTCAAATGGCCATACACAGTGCAAAAAGCACTCGCGTCTGTTCCCAGCAAGTGCAGCGTATTGGACGCAAGAGAAGCTACTGTTCTTGTCAGTTTCCTAAGCAGAGTTGAAGTAGACATGTCCCGTGTGTGTAGGAAGCACAGTTATTTTGTTCTGAGCAAGCTCACTGTTCTGGCCTTATAGGAAACACACTAGAGTAAAATAGTGCTGCTTTCTCAAAAGCAGAGTGTGTTTCCTGTAAGGCGAGCTAGAGTTGAATTCCCTTTCATAAACGGAGTTGAATCACATGCAGTTTCTGCTCCTAACAGCAAGAGTTCTTTTCTGGTAAAGAGAGTCACTATTGTGCTCAAATGGCCATACACAGTGCAAATAGCACTCGCGTCTGTTCCCAGCAAGTGCAGTGTTTTGGATGCAAGAGAAGCTACTGTTCTTGTCAGTTTCCTAAGCAGAGTTGAAGTAGATATGGCCCGTGTGTGTAGGAAGCACAGTTCTTTTGTTCTGAGCAAGCTCACTGTTCTGGCCTTATAGGAAACACACTAGAGTAAAATAGTGCTGCTTTCTCAAAAGCAGAGTGTGTTTCCTGTAAGGCGAGCTAGAGTTGAATTCCCTTTCATAAACGGAGTTGAATCACATGCAGTTTCTGGTCCTAACAGCAAGAGTTCTTTTCTGGTAAAGAGAGTCACTATTGTGCTCAAATGGCCATACACAGTGCAAATAGCACTCGCGTCTGTTCCCAGCAAGTGCAGTGTTTTGGATGCAAGAGAAGCTACTGTTCTTGTCAGTTTCCTAAGCAGAGTTGAAGTAGATATGGCCCGTGTGTGTAGGAAGCACAGTTCTTTTGTTCTGAGCAAGCTCACTGTTCTGGCCATATAGGAAACACAGTAGAGTAGAAGAGTGCTGCTTTCTCAAAAGCAGAGTATGTTTCTTGTAAGGCGAGCTAGAGTTGAATTCCCTTTCATAAACGGAGTTGAATCACATGCAGTTTCTGGTCCTAACAGCAAGAGTTCTTTTCTGGTAAGCAGAGTCACTATTGTGCTCAAATGGCCATACACAGTGCAAAAAGCACTCGCGTCTGTTCCCAGCAAGTGCAGCGTATTGGACGCAAGAGAAGCTACTGTTCTTGTCAGTTTCCTAAGCAGAGTTGAAGTAGACATGTCCCGTGTGTGTAGGAAGCACAGTTATTTTGTTCTGAGCAAGCTCACTGTTCTGGCCTTACAGGAAACACACTAGAGTAAAATAGTGCTGCTTTCTCAAAAGCAGAGTGTGTTTCCTGTAAGGCGAGCTAGAGTTGAATTCCCTTTCATAAACGGAGTTGAATCACATGCAGTTTCTGCTCCTAACAGCAAGAGTTCTTTTCTGGTTAAAGAGAGTCACTATTGTGCTCAAATGGCCATACACAGTGCAAATAGCACTCGCGTCTGTTCCCAGCAAGTGCAGTGTTTTGGATGCAAGAGAAGCTACTGTTCTTGTCAGTTTCCTAAGCAGAGTTGAAGTAGATATGGCCCGTGTGTGTAGGAAGCACAGTTCTTTTGTTCTGAGCAAGCTCACTGTTCTGGCCATATAGGAAACACAGTAGAGTAGAAGAGTGCTGCTTTCTCAAAAGCAGAGTATATTTCTTGAAAGGCGAGCTAGAGTTGAATTCCCTTTCATAAACGGAGTTGAATCACATGCAGTTTCTGGTCCTAACAGCAAGAGTTCTTTTCTGGTAAAGAGAGTCACTATTGTGCTCAAATGGCCATACACAGTGCAAATAGCACTCGCGTCTGTTCCCAGCAAGTGCAGTGTTTTGGATGCAAGAGAAGCTACTGTTCTTGTCAGTTTCCTAAGCAGAGTTGAAGTAGATATGGCCCGTGTGTGTAGGAAGCACAGTTCTTTTGTTCTGAGCAAGCTCACTGTTCTGTCCTTATAGGAAACACACTAGAGTAAAATAGTGCTGCTTTCTCAAAAGCAGAGTGTGTTTCCTGTAAGGCGAGCTAGAGTTGAATTCCCTTTCATAAACGGAGTTGAATCACATGCAGTTTCTGGTCCTAACAGCAAGAGTTCTTTTCTGGTAAGCAGAGTCACTATTGTGCTCAAATGGCCATACACAGTGCAAAAAGCACTCGCGTCTGTTCCCAGCAAGTGCAGCGTATTGGACGCAAGAGAAGCTACTGTTCTTGTCAGTTTCCTAAGCAGAGTTGAAGTAGACATGTCCCGTGTGTGTAGGAAGCACAGTTATTTTGTTCTGAGCAAGCTCACTGTTCTGGCCATATAGGAAACACACTAGAGTAAAATAGTGCTGCTTTCTCAAAAGCAGAGTGTGTTTCCTGTAAGGCGAGCTAGAGTTGAATTCCCTTTCATAAACGGAGTTGAATCACATGCAGTTTCTGCTCCTAACAGCAAGAGTTCTTTTCTGGTAAAGAGAGTCACTATTGTGCTCAAATGGCCATACACAGTGCAAATAGCACTCGCGTCTGTTCCCAGCAAGTGCAGTGTTTTGGATGCAAGAGAAGCTACTGTTCTTGTCAGTTTCCTAAGCAGAGTTGAAGTAGATATGGCCCGTGTGTGTAGGAAGCACAGTTCTTTTGTTCTGAGCAAGCTCACTGTTCTGGCCATATAGGAAACACAGTAGAGTTGAAGAGTGCTGCTTTCTCAAAAGCAGAGTATGTTTCTTGTAAGGCGAGCTAGAGTTGAATTCCCTTTCATAAACGGAGTTGAATCACATGCAGTTTCTGGTCCTAACAGCAAGAGTTCTTTTCTGGTAAGCAGAGTCACTATTGTGCTCAAATGGCCATACACAGTGCAAAAAGCACTCGCGTCTGTTCCCAGCAAGTGCAGCGTATTGGACGCAAGAGAAGCTACTGTTCTTGTCAGTTTCCTAAGCAGAGTTGAAGTAGACATGTCCCGTGTGTGTAGGAAGCACAGTTATTTTGTTCTGAGCAAGCTCACTGTTCTGGCCATATAGGAAACACACTAGAGTAAAATAGTGCTGCTTTCTCAAAAGCAGAGTGTGTTTCCTGTAAGGCGAGCTAGAGTTGAATTCCCTTTCATAAACGGAGTTGAATCACATGCAGTTTCTGCTCCTAACAGCAAGAGTTCTTTTCTGGTAAAGAGAGTCACTATTGTGCTCAAATGGCCATACACAGTGCAAATAGCACTCGCGTCTGTTCCCAGCAAGTGCAGTGTTTTGGATGCAAGAGAAGCTACTGTTCTTGTCAGTTTCCTAAGCAGAGTTGAAGTAGATATGGCCCGTGTGTGTAGGAAGCACAGTTCTTTTGTTCTGAGCAAGCTCACTGTTCTGTCCTTATAGGAAACACACTAGAGTAAAATAGTGCTGCTTTCTCAAAAGCAGAGTGTGTTTCCTGTAAGGCGAGCTAGAGTTGAATTCCCTTTCATAAACGGAGTTGAATCACATGCAGTTTCTGGTCCTAACAGCAAGAGTTCTTTTCTGGTAAGCAGAGTCACTATTGTGCTCAAATGGCCATACACAGTGCAAAAAGCACTCGCGTCTGTTCCCAGCAAGTGCAGCGTATTGGACGCAAGAGAAGCTACTGTTCTTGTCAGTTTCCTAAGCAGAGTTGAAGTAGACATGTCCCGTGTGTGTAGGAAGCACAGTTATTTTGTTCTGAGCAAGCTCACTGTTCTGGCCATATAGGAAACACACTAGAGTAAAATAGTGCTGCTTTCTCAAAAGCAGAGTGTGTTTCCTGTAAGGCGAGCTAGAGTTGAATTCCCTTTCATAAACGGAGTTGAATCACATGCAGTTTCTGCTCCTAACAGCAAGAGTTCTTTTCTGGTAAAGAGAGTCACTATTGTGCTCAAATGGATATACACAGTGCAAATAGCACTCGCGTATGTTCCCAGCAAGTGCAGTGTTTTGGATGCAAGAGAAGCTACTGTTCTTGTCAGTTTCCTAAGCAGAGTTGAAGTAGACATGTCCCGTGTGTGTAGGAAGCACAGTTATTTTGTTCTGAGCAAGCTCACTGTTCTGGCCTTATAGGAAACACACTAGAGTAAAATAGTGCTGCTTTCTCAAAAGCAGAGTGTGTTTCCTGTAAGGCGAGCTAGAGTTGAATTCCCTTTCATAAACGGAGTTGAATCACATGCAGTTTCTGGTCCTAACAGCAAGAGTTCTTTTCTGGTAAGCAGAGTCACTATTGTGCTCAAATGGCCATACACAGTGCAAAAAGCACTCGCGTCTGTTCCCAGCAAGTGCAGCGTATTGGACGCAAGAGAAGCTACTGTTCTTGTCAGTTTCCTAAGCAGAGTTGAAGTAGACATGTCCCGTGTGTGTAGGAAGCACAGTTATTTTGTTCTGAGCAAGCTCACTGTTCTGGCCTTACAGGAAACACACTAGAGTAAAATAGTGCTGCTTTCTCAAAAGCAGAGTGTGTTTCCTGTAAGGCGAGCTAGAGTTGAATTCCCTTTCATAAACGGAGTTGAATCACATGCAGTTTCTGGTCCTAACAGCAAGAGTTCTTTTCTGGTAAGCAGAGTCACTATTGTGCTCAAATGGCCATACACAGTGCAAAAAGCACTCGCGTATGTTCCCAGCAAGTGCAGTGTTTTGGATGCAAGAGAAGCTACTGTTCTTGTCAGTTTCCTAAGCAGAGTTGAAGTAGACATGTCCCGTGTGTGTAGGAAGCACAGTTATTTTGTTCTGAGCAAGCTCACTGTTCTGGCCTTACAGGAAACACACTAGAGTAAAATAGTGCTGCTTTCTCAAAAGCAGAGTGTGTTTCCTGTAAGGCGAGCTAGAGTTGAATTCCCTTTCATAAACGGAGTTGAATCACATGCAGTTTCTGCTCCTAACAGCAAGAGTTCTTTTCTGTTAAAGAGAGTCACTATTGTGCTCAAATGGCCATACACAGTGCAAATAGCACTCGCGTCTGTTCCCAGCAAGTGCAGTGTTTTGGATGCAAGAGAAGCTACTGTTCTTGTCAGTTTCCTAAGCAGAGTTGAAGTAGATATGGCCCGTGTGTGTAGGAAGCACAGTTCTTTTGTTCTGAGCAAGCTCACTGTTCTGGCCATATAGGAAACACAGTAGAGTAGAAGAGTGCTGCTTTCTCAAAAGCAGAGTATATTTCTTGAAAGGCGAGCTAGAGTTGAATTCCCTTTCATAAACGGAGTTGAATCACATGCAGTTTCTGGTCCTAACAGCAAGAGTTCTTTTCTGGTAAGCAGAGTCACTATTGTGCTCAAATGGCCATACACAGTGCAAAAAGCACTCGCGTCTGTTCCCAGCAAGTGCAGCGTATTGGACGCAAGAGAAGCTACTGTTCTTGTCAGTTTCCTAAGCAGAGTTGAAGTAGACATGTCCCGTGTGTGTAGGAAGCACAGTTATTTTGTTCTGAGCAAGCTCACTGTTCTGGCCATTACAGGAAACACACTAGAGTAAAATAGTGCTGCTTTCTCAAAAGCAGAGTGTGTTTCCTGTAAGGCGAGCTAGAGTTGAATTCCCTTTCATAAACGGAGTTGAATCACATGCAGTTTCTGGTCCTAACAGCAAGAGTTCTTTTCTGGTAAAGAGAGTCACTATTGTGCTCAAATGGCCATACACAGTGCAAATAGCACTCGCGTATGTTCCCAGCAAGTGCAGTGTTTTGGATGCAAGAGAAGCTACTGTTCTTGTCAGTTTCCTAAGCAGAGTTGAAGTAGATATGGCCCGTGTGTGTAGGAAGCACAGTTCTTTTGTTCTGAGCAAGCTCACTGTTCTGTCCTTATAGGAAACACACTAGAGTAAAGTAGTGCTGCTTTCTCAAAAGCAGAGTGTGTTTCCTGTAAGGCGAGCTAGAGTTGAATTCCCTTTCATAAACGGAGTTGAATCACATGCAGTTTCTGGTCCTAACAGCAAGAGTTCTTTTCTGTTAAAGAGAGTCACTATTGTGCTCAAATGGCCATACACAGTGCAAATAGCACTCGCGTCTGTTCCCAGCAAGTGCAGTGTTTTGGATGCAAGAGAAGCTACTGTTCTTGTCAGTTTCCTAAGCAGAGTTGAAGTAGATATGGCCCGTGTGTGTAGGAAGCACAGTTCTTTTGTTCTGAGCAAGCTCACTGTTCTGGCCATATAGGAAACACAGTAGAGTAGAAGAGTGCTGCTTTCTCAAAAGCAGAGTATGTTTCTTGTAAGGCGAGCTAGAGTTGAATTCCCTTTCATAAACGGAGTTGAATCACATGCAGTTTCTGGTCCTAACAGCAAGAGTTCTTTTCTGTTAAAGAGAGTCACTATTGTGCTCAAATGGCCATACACAGTGCAAAAAGCACTCGCGTCTGTTCCCAGCAAGTGCAGTGTTTTGGATGCAAGAGAAGCTACTGTTCTTGTCAGTTTCCTAAGCAGAGTTGAAGTAGATATGGCCCGTGTGTGTAGGAAGCACAGTTCTTTTGTTCTGAGCAAGCTCACTGTTCTGGCCATATAGGAAACACAGTAGAGTAGAAGAGTGCTGCTTTCTCAAAAGCAGAGTATGTTTCTTGTAAGGCGAGCTAGAGTTGAATTCCCTTTCATAAACGGAGTTGAATCACATGCAGTTTCTGGTCCTAACAGCAAGAGTTCTTTTCTGGTAAGCAGAGTCACTATTGTGCTCAAATGGCCATACACAGTGCAAAAAGCACTCGCGTCTGTTCCCAGCAAGTGCAGCGTATTGGACGCAAGAGAAGCTACTGTTCTTGTCAGTTTCCTAAGCAGAGTTGAAGTAGACATGTCCCGTGTTGTGTAGGAAGCACAGTTATTTTGTTCTGAGCAAGCTCACTGTTCTGGCCTTATATGAAACACACTAGAGTTAAATAGTGCTGTTTCTCAAAAGCAGAGTGTGTTTACTGTAAGGCGAGCTAGAGTTGAATTCCGTTTCATAAACGGAGTTGAATCACATGCAGTTTCTGGTCCTAACAGCAAGAGTTCTTTTCTGGTAAAGAGTCACTATTGTGCTCAAATGGCCATACACAGTGCAAATAGCACTCGCGTCTGTTCCCAGCAAGTGCAGTGTTTTGGATGCAAGAGAAGCTGCTGTTCTTGTCAGTTTCCTAAGCAGAGTTGAAGTAGATATGGCCCGTGTGTGTAGGAAGCACAGTTCTTTTGTTCTGAGCAAGCTCACTGTTCTGGCCATATAGGAAACACAGTAGAGTTGAAGAGTGCTGCTTTCTCAAAAGCAGAGTATGTTTCTTGTAAGGCGAGCTAGAGTTGAATTCCCTTTCATAAACGGAGTTGAATCACATGCAGTTTCTGGTCCTAACAGCAAGAGTTCTTTTCTGGTAAGCAGAGTCACTATTGTGCTCAAATGGCCATACACAGTGCAAAAAGCACTAGCGTCTGTTCCCAGCAAGTGCAGCGTATTGGACGCAAGAGAAGCTACTGTTCTTGTCAGTTTCCTAAGCAGAGTTGAAGTAGACATGTCCCGTGTGTGTAGGAAGCACAGTTATTTTGTTCTGAGCAAGCTCACTGTTCTGGCCATATAGGAAACACACTAGAGTAAAATAGTGCTGCTTTCTCAAAAGCAGAGTGTGTTTCCTGTAAGGCGAGCTAGAGTTGAATTCCCTTTCATAAACGGAGTTGAATCACATGCAGTTTCTGCTCCTAACAGCAAGAGTTCTTTTCTGTTAAAGAGAGTCACTATTGTGCTCAAATGGCCATACACAGTGCAAATAGCACTCGCGTCTGTTCCCAGCAAGTGCAGTGTTTTGGATGCAAGAGAAGCTACTGTTCTTGTCAGTTTCCTAAGCAGAGTTGAAGTAGATATGGCCCGTGTGTGTAGGAAGCACAGTTCTTTTGTTCTGAGCAAGCTCACTGTTCTGGCCATATAGGAAACACAGTAGAGTAGAAGAGTGCTGCTTTCTCAAAAGCAGAGTATATTTCTTGAAAGGCGAGCTAGAGTTGAATTCCCTTTCATAAACGGAGTTGAATCACATGCAGTTTCTGGTCCTAACAGCAAGAGTTCTTTTCTGGTAAAGAGAGTCACTATTGTGCTCAAATGGCCATACACAGTGCAAATAGCACTCGCGTCTGTTCCCAGCAAGTGCAGTGTTTTGGATGCAAGAGAAGCTACTGTTCTTGTCAGTTTCCTAAGCAGAGTTGAAGTAGATATGGCCCGTGTGTGTAGGAAGCACAGTTCTTTTGTTCTGAGCAAGCTCACTGTTCTGTCCTTATAGGAAACACACTAGAGTAAAATAGTGCTGCTTTCTCAAAAGCAGAGTGTGTTTCCTGTAAGGCGAGCTAGAGTTGAATTCCCTTTCATAAACGGAGTTGAATCACATGCAGTTTCTGGTCCTAACAGCAAGAGTTCTTTTCTGGTAAGCAGAGTCCTATTGTGCTCAAATGGCCATACACTGTGCAAAAAGCACTCGCGTCTGTTCCCAGCAAGTGCAGCGTATTGGACGCAAGAGAAGCTACTGTTCTTGTCAGTTTCCTAAGCAGAGTTGAAGTAGACATGTCCCGTGTGTGTAGGAAGCACAGTTATTTTGTTCTGAGCAAGCTCACTGTTCTGGCCATATAGGAAACACACTAGAGTAAAATAGTGCTGCTTTCTCAAAAGCAGAGTGTGTTTCCTGTAAGGCGAGCTAGAGTTGAATTCCCTTTCATAAACGGAGTTGAATCACATGCAGTTTCTGCTCCTAACAGCAAGAGTTCTTTTCTGGTAAAGAGAGTCACTATTGTGCTCAAATGGCCATACACAGTGCAAATAGCACTCGCGTCTGTTCCCAGCAAGTGCAGTGTTTTGGATGCAAGAGAAGCTACTGTTCTTGTCAGTTTCCTAAGCAGAGTTGAAGTAGATATGGCCCGTGTGTGTAGGAAGCACAGTTCTTTTGTTCTGAGCAAGCTCACTGTTCTGGCCATATAGGAAACACAGTAGAGTTGAAGAGTGCTGCTTTCTCAAAAGCAGAGTATGTTTCTTGTAAGGCGAGCTAGAGTTGAATTCCCTTTCATAAACGGAGTTGAATCACATGCAGTTTCTGGTCCTAACAGCAAGAGTTCTTTTCTGGTAAGCAGAGTCACTATTGTGCTCAAATGGCCATACACAGTGCAAAAAGCACTCGCGTCTGTTCCCAGCAAGTGCAGCGTATTGGACGCAAGAGAAGCTACTGTTCTTGTCAGTTTCCTAAGCAGAGTTGAAGTAGACATGTCCCGTGTGTGTAGGAAGCACAGTTATTTTGTTCTGAGCAAGCTCACTGTTCTGGCCATATAGGAAACAAACTAGAGTAAAATAGTGCTGCTTTCTCAAAAGCAGAGTGTGTTTCCTGTAAGGCGAGCTAGAGTTGAATTCCCTTTCATAAACGGAGTTGAATCACATGCAGTTTCTGCTCCTAACAGCAAGAGTTCTTTTCTGGTAAAGAGAGTCACTATTGTGCTCAAATGGCCATACACAGTGCAAATAGCACTCGCGTCTGTTCCCAGCAAGTGCAGTGTTTTGGATGCAAGAGAAGCTACTGTTCTTGTCAGTTTCCTAAGCAGAGTTGAAGTAGATATGGCCCGTGTGTGTAGGAAGCACAGTTCTTTTGTTCTGAGCAAGCTCACTGTTCTGTCCTTATAGGAAACACACTAGAGTAAAATAGTGCTGCTTTCTCAAAAGCAGAGTGTGTTTCCTGTAAGGCGAGCTAGAGTTGAATTCCCTTTCATAAACGGAGTTGAATCACATGCAGTTTCTGGTCCTAACAGCAAGAGTTCTTTTCTGGTAAGCAGAGTCACTATTGTGCTCAAATGGCCATACACAGTGCAAAAAGCACTCGCGTCTGTTCCCAGCAAGTGCAGCGTATTGGACGCAAGAGAAGCTACTGTTCTTGTCAGTTTCCTAAGCAGAGTTGAAGTAGACATGTCCCGTGTGTGTAGGAAGCACAGTTATTTTGTTCTGAGCAAGCTCACTGTTCTGGCCATATAGGAAACACACTAGAGTAAAATAGTGCTGCTTTCTCAAAAACAGAGTGTGTTTCCTGTAAGGCGAGCTAGAGTTGAATTCCCTTTCATAAACGGAGTTGAATCACATGCAGTTTCTGCTCCTAACAGCAAGAGTTCTTTTCTGGTAAAGAGAGTCACTATTGTGCTCAAATGGATATACACAGTGCAAATAGCACTCGCGTATGTTCCCAGCAAGTGCAGTGTTTTGGATGCAAGAGAAGCTACTGTTCTTGTCAGTTTCCTAAGCAGAGTTGAAGTAGACATGTCCCGTGTGTGTAGGAAGCACAGTTATTTTGTTCTGAGCAAGCTCACTGTTCTGGCCTTATAGGAAACACACTAGAGTAAAATAGTGCTGCTTTCTCAAAAGCAGAGTGTGTTTCCTGTAAGGCGAGCTAGAGTTGAATTCCCTTTCATAAACGGAGTTGAATCACATGCAGTTTCTGGTCCTAACAGCAAGAGTTCTTTTCTGGTAAGCAGAGTCACTATTGTGCTCAAATGGCCATACACAGTGCAAAAAGCACTCGCGTCTGTTCCCAGCAAGTGCAGCGTATTGGACGCAAGAGAAGCTACTGTTCTTGTCAGTTTCCTAAGCAGAGTTGAAGTAGACATGTCCCGTGTGTGTAGGAAGCACAGTTATTTTGTTCTGAGCAAGCTCACTGTTCTGGCCTTACAGGAAACACACTAGAGTAAAATAGTGCTGCTTTCTCAAAAGCAGAGTGTGTTTCCTGTAAGGCGAGCTAGAGTTGAATTCCCTTTCATAAACGGAGTTGAATCACATGCAGTTTCTGGTCCTAACAGCAAGAGTTCTTTTCTGGTAAGCAGAGTCACTATTGTGCTCAAATGGCCATACACAGTGCAAAAAGCACTCGCGTATGTTCCCAGCAAGTGCAGTGTTTTGGATGCAAGAGAAGCTACTGTTCTTGTCAGTTTCCTAAGCAGAGTTGAAGTAGACATGTCCCGTGTGTGTAGGAAGCACAGTTATTTTGTTCTGAGCAAGCTCACTGTTCTGGCCTTACAGGAAACACACTAGAGTAAAATAGTGCTGCTTTCTCAAAAGCAGAGTGTGTTTCCTGTAAGGCGAGCTAGAGTTGAATTCCCTTTCATAAACGGAGTTGAATCACATGCAGTTTCTGCTCCTAACAGCAAGAGTTCTTTTCTGTTAAAGAGAGTCACTATTGTGCTCAAATGGCCATACACAGTGCAAATAGCACTCGCGTCTGTTCCCAGCAAGTGCAGTGTTTTGGATGCAAGAGAAGCTACTGTTCTTGTCAGTTTCCTAAGCAGAGTTGAAGTAGATATGGCCCGTGTGTGTAGGAAGCACAGTTCTTTTGTTCTGAGCAAGCTCACTGTTCTGGCCATATAGGAAACACAGTAGAGTAGAAGAGTGCTGCTTTCTCAAAAGCAGAGTATATTTCTTGAAAGGCGAGCTAGAGTTGAATTCCCTTTCATAAACGGAGTTGAATCACATGCAGTTTCTGGTCCTAACAGCAAGAGTTCTTTTCTGGTAAGCAGAGTCACTATTGTGCTCAAATGGCCATACACAGTGCAAAAAGCACTCGCGTCTGTTCCCAGCAAGTGCAGCGTATTGGACGCAAGAGAAGCTACTGTTCTTGTCAGTTTCCTAAGCAGAGTTGAAGTAGACATGTCCCGTGTGTGTAGGAAGCACAGTTATTTTGTTCTGAGCAAGCTCACTGTTCTGGCCTTACAGGAAACACACTAGAGTAAAATAGTGCTGCTTTCTCAAAAGCAGAGTGTGTTTCCTGTAAGGCGAGCTAGAGTTGAATTCCCTTTCATAAACGGAGTTGAATCACATGCAGTTTCTGGTCCTAACAGCAAGAGTTCTTTTCTGGTAAAGAGAGTCACTATTGTGCTCAAATGGCCATACACAGTGCAAATAGCACTCGCGTATGTTCCCAGCAAGTGCAGTGTTTTGGATGCAAGAGAAGCTACTGTTCTTGTCAGTTTCCTAAGCAGAGTTGAAGTAGATATGGCCCGTGTGTGTAGGAAGCACAGTTCTTTTGTTCTGAGCAAGCTCACTGTTCTGTCCTTATAGGAAACACACTAGAGTAAAGTAGTGCTGCTTTCTCAAAAGCAGAGTGTGTTTCCTGTAAGGCGAGCTAGAGTTGAATTCCCTTTCATAAACGGAGTTGAATCACATGCAGTTTCTGGTCCTAACAGCAAGAGTTCTTTTCTGGTAAAGAGAGTCACTATTGTGCTCAAATGGCCATACACAGTGCAAATAGCACTCGCGTCTGTTCCCAGCAAGTGCAGTGTTTTGGATGCAAGAGAAGCTACTGTTCTTGTCAGTTTCCTAAGCAGAGTTGAAGTAGATATGGCCCGTGTGTGTAGGAAGCACAGTTCTTTTGTTCTGAGCAAGCTCACTGTTCTGGCCATATAGGAAACACAGTAGAGTAGAAGAGTGCTGCTTTCTCAAAAGCAGAGTATGTTTCTTGTAAGGCGAGCTAGAGTTGAATTCCCTTTCATAAACGGAGTTGAATCACATGCAGTTTCTGGTCCTAACAGCAAGAGTTCTTTTCTGGTAAGCAGAGTCACTATTGTGCTCAAATGGCCATACACAGTGCAAAAAGCACTCGCGTCTGTTCCCAGCAAGTGCAGTGTTTTGGATGCAAGAGAAGCTACTGTTCTTGTCAGTTTCCTAAGCAGAGTTGAAGTAGACATGTCCCGTGTGTGTAGGAAGCACAGTTCTTTTGTTCTGAGCAAGCTCACTGTTCTGGCCTTATAGGAAACACACTAGAGTAAAATAGTGCTGCTTTCTCAAAAGCAGAGTGTGTTTCCTGTAAGGCGAGCTAGAGTTGAATTCCCTTTCATAAACGGAGTTGAATCACATGCAGTTTCTGGTCCTAACAGCAAGAGTTCTTTTCTGGTAAGCAGAGTCACTATTGTGCTCAAATGGCCATACACAGTGCAAAAAGCACTCGCGTCTGTTCCCAGCAAGTGCAGCGTATTGGACGCAAGAGAAGCTACTGTTCTTGTCAGTTTCCTAAGCAGAGTTGAAGTAGACATGTCCCGTGTGTGTAGGAAGCACAGTTATTTTGTTCTGAGCAAGCTCACTGTTCTGGCCTTACAGGAAACACACTAGAGTAAAATAGTGCTGCTTTCTCAAAAGCAGAGTGTGTTTCCTGTAAGGCGAGCTAGAGTTGAATTCCCTTTCATAAACGGAGTTGAATCACATGCAGTTTCTGGTCCTAACAGCAAGAGTTCTTTTCTGGTAAAGAGAGTCACTATTGTGCTCAAATGGCCATACACAGTGCAAATAGCACTCGCGTCTGTTCCCAGCAAGTGCAGTGTTTTGGATGCAAGAGAAGCTACTGTTCTTGTCAGTTTCCTAAGCAGAGTTGAAGTAGATATGGCCCGTGTGTGTAGGAAGCACAGTTCTTTTGTTCTGAGCAAGCTCACTGTTCTGGCCATATAGGAAACACAGTAGAGTAGAAGAGTGCTGCTTTCTCAAAAGCAGAGTATGTTTCTTGTAAGGCGAGCTAGAGTTGAATTCCCTTTCATAAACGGAGTTGAATCACATGCAGTTTCTGGTCCTAACAGCAAGAGTTCTTTTCTGGTAAAGAGAGTCACTATTGTGCTCAAATGGCCATACACAGTGCAAAAAGCACTCGCGTCTGTTCCCAGCAAGTGCAGTGTTTTGGATGCAAGAGAAGCTACTGTTCTTGTCAGTTTCCTAAGCAGAGTTGAAGTAGATATGGCCCGTGTGTGTAGGAAGCACAGTTCTTTTGTTCTGAGCAAGCTCACTGTTCTGGCCATATAGGAAACACAGTAGAGTAGAAGAGTGCTGCTTTCTCAAAAGCAGAGTATGTTTCTTGTAAGGCGAGCTAGAGTTGAATTCCCTTTCATAAACGGAGTTGAATCACATGCAGTTTCTGGTCCTAACAGCAAGAGTTCTTTTCTGGTAAGCAGAGTCACTATTGTGCTCAAATGGCCATACACAGTGCAAAAAGCACTCGCGTCTGTTCCCAGCAAGTGCAGCGTATTGGACGCAAGAGAAGCTACTGTTCTTGTCAGTTTCCTAAGCAGAGTTGAAGTAGACATGTCCCGTGTGTGTAGGAAGCACAGTTATTTTGTTCTGAGCAAGCTCACTGTTCTGGCCTTATATGAAACACACTAGAGTTAAATAGTGCTGCTTTCTCAAAAGCAGAGTGTGTTTCCTGTAAGGCGAGCTAGAGTTGAATTCCGTTTCATAAACGGAGTTGAATCACATGCAGTTTCTGGTCCTAACAGCAAGAGTTCTTTTCTGGTAAAGAGTCACTATTGTGCTCAAATGGCCATACACAGTGCAAATAGCACTCGCGTCTGTTCCCAGCAAGTGCAGTGTTTTGGATGCAAGAGAAGCTGCTGTTCTTGTCAGTTTCCTAAGCAGAGTTGAAGTAGATATGGCCCGTGTGTGTAGGAAGCACAGTTCTTTTGTTCTGAGCAAGCTCACTGTTCTGGCCATATAGGAAACACAGTAGAGTTGAAGAGTGCTGCTTTCTCAAAAGCAGAGTATGTTTCTTGTAAGGCGAGCTAGAGTTGAATTCCCTTTCATAAACGGAGTTGAATCACATGCAGTTTCTGGTCCTAACAGCAAGAGTTCTTTTCTGGTAAGCAGAGTCACTATTGTGCTCAAATGGCCATACACAGTGCAAAAAGCACTAGCGTCTGTTCCCAGCAAGTGCAGCGTATTGGACGCAAGAGAAGCTACTGTTCTTGTCAGTTTCCTAAGCAGAGTTGAAGTAGACATGTCCCGTGTGTGTAGGAAGCACAGTTATTTTGTTCTGAGCAAGCTCACTGTTCTGGCCATATAGGAAACACACTAGAGTAAAATAGTGCTGCTTTCTCAAAAGCAGAGTGTGTTTCCTGTAAGGCGAGCTAGAGTTGAATTCCCTTTCATAAACGGAGTTGAATCACATGCAGTTTCTGCTCCTAACAGCAAGAGTTCTTTTCTGTTAAAGAGAGTCACTATTGTGCTCAAATGGCCATACACAGTGCAAATAGCACTCGCGTCTGTTCCCAGCAAGTGCAGTGTTTTGGATGCAAGAGAAGCTACTGTTCTTGTCAGTTTCCTAAGCAGAGTTGAAGTAGATATGGCCCGTGTGTGTAGGAAGCACAGTTCTTTTGTTCTGAGCAAGCTCACTGTTCTGGCCATATAGGAAACACAGTAGAGTAGAAGAGTGCTGCTTTCTCAAAAGCAGAGTATATTTCTTGAAAGGCGAGCTAGAGTTGAATTCCCTTTCATAAACGGAGTTGAATCACATGCAGTTTCTGGTCCTAACAGCAAGAGTTCTTTTCTGGTAAAGAGAGTCACTATTGTGCTCAAATGGCCATACACAGTGCAAATAGCACTCGCGTCTGTTCCCAGCAAGTGCAGTGTTTTGGATGCAAGAGAAGCTACTGTTCTTGTCAGTTTCCTAAGCAGAGTTGAAGTAGATATGGCCCGTGTGTGTAGGAAGCACAGTTCTTTTGTTCTGAGCAAGCTCACTGTTCTGTCCTTATAGGAAACACACTAGAGTAAAATAGTGCTGCTTTCTCAAAAGCAGAGTGTGTTTCCTGTAAGGCGAGCTAGAGTTGAATTCCCTTTCATAAACGGAGTTGAATCACATGCAGTTTCTGGTCCTAACAGCAAGAGTTCTTTTCTGGTAAGCAGAGTCCTATTGTGCTCAAATGGCCATACACTGTGCAAAAAGCACTCGCGTCTGTTCCCAGCAAGTGCAGCGTATTGGACGCAAGAGAAGCTACTGTTCTTGTCAGTTTCCTAAGCAGAGTTGAAGTAGACATGTCCCGTGTGTGTAGGAAGCACAGTTATTTTGTTCTGAGCAAGCTCACTGTTCTGGCCATATAGGAAACACACTAGAGTAAAATAGTGCTGCTTTCTCAAAAGCAGAGTGTGTTTCCTGTAAGGCGAGCTAGAGTTGAATTCCCTTTCATAAACGGAGTTGAATCACATGCAGTTTCTGCTCCTAACAGCAAGAGTTCTTTTCTGGTAAAGAGAGTCACTATTGTGCTCAAATGGCCATACACAGTGCAAATAGCACTCGCGTCTGTTCCCAGCAAGTGCAGTGTTTTGGATGCAAGAGAAGCTACTGTTCTTGTTAGTTTTCTAAGCAGAGTTGAAGTAGATATGGCCCGTGTGTGTAGGAAGCACAGTTCTTTTGTTCTGAGCAAGCTCACTGTTCTGGCCATATAGGAAACACAGTAGAGTTGAAGAGTGCTGCTTTCTCAAAAGCAGAGTATGTTTCTTGTAAGGCGAGCTAGAGTTGAATTCCCTTTCATAAACGGAGTTGAATCACATGCAGTTTCTGGTCCTAACAGCAAGAGTTCTTTTCTGGTAAGCAGAGTCACTATTGTGCTCAAATGGCCATACACAGTGCAAAAAGCACTCGCGTCTGTTCCCAGCAAGTGCAGCGTATTGGACGCAAGAGAAGCTACTGTTCTTGTCAGTTTCCTAAGCAGAGTTGAAGTAGACATGTCCCGTGTGTGTAGGAAGCACAGTTATTTTGTTCTGAGCAAGCTCACTGTTCTGGCCATATAGGAAACACACTAGAGTAAAATAGTGCTGCTTTCTCAAAAGCAGAGTGTGTTTCCTGTAAGGCGAGCTAGAGTTGAATTCCCTTTCATAAACGGAGTTGAATCACATGCAGTTTCTGCTCCTAACAGCAAGAGTTCTTTTCTGGTAAAGAGAGTCACTATTGTGCTCAAATGGCCATACACAGTGCAAATAGCACTCGCGTCTGTTCCCAGCAAGTGCAGTGTTTTGGATGCAAGAGAAGCTACTGTTCTTGTCAGTTTCCTAAGCAGAGTTGAAGTAGATATGGCCCGTGTGTGTAGGAAGCACAGTTCTTTTGTTCTGAGCAAGCTCACTGTTCTGTCCTTATAGGAAACACACTAGAGTAAAATAGTGCTGCTTTCTCAAAAGCAGAGTGTGTTTCCTGTAAGGCGAGCTAGAGTTGAATTCCCTTTCATAAACGGAGTTGAATCACATGCAGTTTCTGGTCCTAACAGCAAGAGTTCTTTTCTGGTAAGCAGAGTCACTATTGTGCTCAAATGGCCATACACAGTGCAAAAAGCACTCGCGTCTGTTCCCAGCAAGTGCAGCGTATTGGACGCAAGAGAAGCTACTGTTCTTGTCAGTTTCCTAAGCAGAGTTGAAGTAGACATGTCCCGTGTGTGTAGGAAGCACAGTTATTTTGTTCTGAGCAAGCTCACTGTTCTGGCCATATAGGAAACACACTAGAGTAAAATAGTGCTGCTTTCTCAAAAACAGAGTGTGTTTCCTGTAAGGCGAGCTAGAGTTGAATTCCCTTTCATAAACGGAGTTGAATCACATGCAGTTTCTGCTCCTAACAGCAAGAGTTCTTTTCTGGTAAAGAGAGTCACTATTGTGCTCAAATGGATATACACAGTGCAAATAGCACTCGCGTATGTTCCCAGCAAGTGCAGTGTTTTGGATGCAAGAGAAGCTACTGTTCTTGTCAGTTTCCTAAGCAGAGTTGAAGTAGACATGTCCCGTGTGTGTAGGAAGCACAGTTATTTTGTTCTGAGCAAGCTCACTGTTCTGGCCTTATAGGAAACACACTAGAGTAAAATAGTGCTGCTTTCTCAAAAGCAGAGTGTGTTTCCTGTAAGGCGAGCTAGAGTTGAATTCCCTTTCATAAACGGAGTTGAATCACATGCAGTTTCTGGTCCTAACAGCAAGAGTTCTTTTCTGGTAAGCAGAGTCACTATTGTGCTCAAATGGCCATACACAGTGCAAAAAGCACTCGCGTCTGTTCCCAGCAAGTGCAGCGTATTGGACGCAAGAGAAGCTACTGTTCTTGTCAGTTTCCTAAGCAGAGTTGAAGTAGACATGTCCCGTGTGTGTAGGAAGCACAGTTATTTTGTTCTGAGCAAGCTCACTGTTCTGGCCTTACAGGAAACACACTAGAGTAAAATAGTGCTGCTTTCTCAAAAGCAGAGTGTGTTTCCTGTAAGGCGAGCTAGAGTTGAATTCCCTTTCATAAACGGAGTTGAATCACATGCAGTTTCTGGTCCTAACAGCAAGAGTTCTTTTCTGGTAAGCAGAGTCACTATTGTGCTCAAATGGCCATACACAGTGCAAAAAGCACTCGCGTATGTTCCCAGCAAGTGCAGTGTTTTGGATGCAAGAGAAGCTACTGTTCTTGTCAGTTTCCTAAGCAGAGTTGAAGTAGACATGTCCCGTGTGTGTAGGAAGCACAGTTATTTTGTTCTGAGCAAGCTCACTGTTCTGGCCTTACAGGAAACACACTAGAGTAAAATAGTGCTGCTTTCTCAAAAGCAGAGTGTGTTTCCTGTAAGGCGAGCTAGAGTTGAATTCCCTTTCATAAACGGAGTTGAATCACATGCAGTTTCTGCTCCTAACAGCAAGAGTTCTTTTCTGTTAAAGAGAGTCACTATTGTGCTCAAATGGCCATACACAGTGCAAATAGCACTCGCGTCTGTTCCCAGCAAGTGCAGTGTTTTGGATGCAAGAGAAGCTACTGTTCTTGTCAGTTTCCTAAGCAGAGTTGAAGTAGATATGGCCCGTGTGTGTAGGAAGCACAGTTCTTTTGTTCTGAGCAAGCTCACTGTTCTGGCCATATAGGAAACACAGTAGAGTAGAAGAGTGCTGCTTTCTCAAAAGCAGAGTATATTTCTTGAAAGGCGAGCTAGAGTTGAATTCCCTTTCATAAACGGAGTTGAATCACATGCAGTTTCTGGTCCTAACAGCAAGAGTTCTTTTCTGGTAAGCAGAGTCACTATTGTGCTCAAATGGCCATACACAGTGCAAAAAGCACTCGCGTCTGTTCCCAGCAAGTGCAGCGTATTGGACGCAAGAGAAGCTACTGTTCTTGTCAGTTTCCTAAGCAGAGTTGAAGTAGACATGTCCCGTGTGTGTAGGAAGCACAGTTATTTTGTTCTGAGCAAGCTCACTGTTCTGGCCTTACAGGAAACACACTAGAGTAAAATAGTGCTGCTTTCTCAAAAGCAGAGTGTGTTTCCTGTAAGGCGAGCTAGAGTTGAATTCCCTTTCATAAACGGAGTTGAATCACATGCAGTTTCTGGTCCTAACAGCAAGAGTTCTTTTCTGGTAAAGAGAGTCACTATTGTGCTCAAATGGCCATACACAGTGCAAATAGCACTCGCGTATGTTCCCAGCAAGTGCAGTGTTTTGGATGCAAGAGAAGCTACTGTTCTTGTCAGTTTCCTAAGCAGAGTTGAAGTAGATATGGCCCGTGTGTGTAGGAAGCACAGTTCTTTTGTTCTGAGCAAGCTCACTGTTCTGTCCTTATAGGAAACACACTAGAGTAAAGTAGTGCTGCTTTCTCAAAAGCAGAGTGTGTTTCCTGTAAGGCGAGCTAGAGTTGAATTCCCTTTCATAAACGGAGTTGAATCACATGCAGTTTCTGGTCCTAACAGCAAGAGTTCTTTTCTGTTAAAGAGAGTCACTATTGTGCTCAAATGGCCATACACAGTGCAAATAGCACTCGCGTCTGTTCCCAGCAAGTGCAGTGTTTTGGATGCAAGAGAAGCTACTGTTCTTGTCAGTTTCCTAAGCAGAGTTGAAGTAGATATGGCCCGTGTGTGTAGGAAGCACAGTTCTTTTGTTCTGAGCAAGCTCACTGTTCTGGCCATATAGGAAACACAGTAGAGTAGAAGAGTGCTGCTTTCTCAAAAGCAGAGTATGTTTCTTGTAAGGCGAGCTAGAGTTGAATTCCCTTTCATAAACGGAGTTGAATCACATGCAGTTTCTGGTCCTAACAGCAAGAGTTCTTTTCTGGTAAGAGAGTCACTATTGTGCTCAAATGGCCATACACAGTGCAAAAAGCACTCGCGTCTGTTCCCAGCAAGTGCAGTGTTTTGGATGCAAGAGAAGCTACTGTTCTTGTCAGTTTCCTAAGCAGAGTTGAAGTAGACATGTCCCGTGTGTGTAGGAAGCACAGTTCTTTTGTTCTGAGCAAGCTCACTGTTCTGGCCTTATAGGAAACACACTAGAGTAAAATAGTGCTGCTTTCTCAAAAGCAGAGTGTGTTTCCTGTAAGGCGAGCTAGAGTTGAATTCCCTTTCATAAACGGAGTTGAATCACATGCAGTTTCTGGTCCTAACAGCAAGAGTTCTTTTCTGGTAAGCAGAGTCACTATTGTGCTCAAATGGCCATACACAGTGCAAAAAGCACTCGCGTCTGTTCCCAGCAAGTGCAGCGTATTGGACGCAAGAGAAGCTACTGTTCTTGTCAGTTTCCTAAGCAGAGTTGAAGTAGACATGTCCCGTGTGTGTAGGAAGCACAGTTATTTTGTTCTGAGCAAGCTCACTGTTCTGGCCTTATAGGAAACACACTAGAGTAAAATAGTGCTGCTTTCTCAAAAGCAGAGTGTGTTTCCTGTAAGGCGAGCTAGAGTTGAATTCCCTTTCATAAACGGAGTTGAATCACATGCAGTTTCTGGTCCTAACAGCAAGAGTTCTTTTCTGGTAAAGAGAGTCACTATTGTGCTCAAATGGCCATACACAGTGCAAATAGCACTCGCGTCTGTTCCCAGCAAGTGCAGTGTTTTGGATGCAAGAGAAGCTACTGTTCTTGTCAGTTTCCTAAGCAGAGTTGAAGTAGATATGGCCCGTGTGTGTAGGAAGCACAGTTCTTTTGTTCTGAGCAAGCTCACTGTTCTGGCCATATAGGAAACACAGTAGAGTAGAAGAGTGCTGCTTTCTCAAAAGCAGAGTATGTTTCTTGTAAGGCGAGCTAGAGTTGAATTCCCTTTCATAAACGGAGTTGAATCACATGCAGTTTCTGGTCCTAACAGCAAGAGTTCTTTTCTGGTAAGCAGAGTCACTATTGTGCTCAAATGGCCATACACAGTGCAAAAAGCACTCGCGTCTGTTCCCAGCAAGTGCAGCGTATTGGACGCAAGAGAAGCTACTGTTCTTGTCAGTTTCCTAAGCAGAGTTGAAGTAGACATGTCCCGTGTGTGTAGGAAGCACAGTTATTTTGTTCTGAGCAAGCTCACTGTTCTGGCCTTATAGGAAACACACTAGAGTAAAATAGTGCTGCTTTCTCAAAAGCAGAGTGTGTTTCCTGTAAGGCGAGCTAGAGTTGAATTCCCTTTCATAAACGGAGTTGAATCACATGCAGTTTCTGGTCCTAACAGCAAGAGTTCTTTTCTGGTAAAGAGAGTCACTATTGTGCTCAAATGGCCATACACAGTGCAAATAGCACTCGCGTCTGTTCCCAGCAAGTGCAGTGTTTTGGATGCAAGAGAAGCTACTGTTCTTGTCAGTTTCCTAAGCAGAGTTGAAGTAGATATGGCCCGTGTGTGTAGGAAGCACAGTTCTTTTGTTCTGAGCAAGCTCACTGTTCTGTCCTTATAGGAAACACACTAGAGTAAAATAGTGCTGCTTTCTCAAAAGCAGAGTGTGTTTCCTGTAAGGCGAGCTAGAGTTGAATTCCCTTTCATAAACGGAGTTGAATCACATGCAGTTTCTGGTCCTAACAGCAAGAGTTCTTTTCTGGTAAAGAGAGTCACTATTGTGCTCAAATGGCCATACACAGTGCAAAAAGCACTCGCGTCTGTTCCCAGCAAGTGCAGTGTTTTGGATGCAAGAGAAGCTACTGTTCTTGTCAGTTTCCTAAGCAGAGTTGAAGTAGATATGGCCCGTGTGTGTAGGAAGCACAGTTCTTTTGTTCTGAGCAAGCTCACTGTTCTGGCCATATAGGAAACACACTAGAGTA